>NC_045431.1:100041987-100344487 GCF_902635505.1 Sarcophilus harrisii
TATATATATATATATATATATATATATATATATATATATATGTGTGTGTGTGTGTGTGTATGTATAAAATCAGATTTTATATTCATGTGGAAACAAAACATCCTGTATACTCAATAAAGTTTAAGAGAGCAGAAAATTCAATATTGGTTTCCAGGAAGCAATGAGGCAAGGAAAGGACAGGAAGTGAAGAAAATATAAATTCTCCTGATCCTAGTAGCAATGACAGTGAGAAAAAATGAAACTTCAGGAAGATCATTCCTTAAGTAGGTCAGTAAAGCCAGACTAAACTCCAATTGGTCACAATTATAAATGATCAGCCAGCCACTGGTAATGGTATATCTATATCCCCTTGACTGCTCTATTATCTATAAAACTCAAAAGTGTTGGGGCTTTTTGGAAGGGCTTATATCATTCATGAACATTTAGTCCTAGATCAAAAAAACTCAACACAAAAACAACAACAAAACATAGCCTTCCTTATAAACCCTCTTGCTGATAAGAAAGATTTGCACAAGAGTAATCTATAAAAACTCACAAGTTTCTGCCTCTTTTAATAAGATTACCTAAGAAAATGATATATGACATCTATGTAATATTTTATAGTCACAAAGCACTTTTACATACAACGTCTTGATTTGATCCTTATAATAACTTTATGAGAAGTAAGAATTCTTTTATTAGTCACTTGCTCCAGGGCACAAATCACAAATTAGAATGTCAAAGCCAGGGACTAGAGTTCAGCTCTTCTGAGTTCAGGTCTTTTGTTCATTCTACAACTGACTAGATAGCTGGTCTGGACTTTTTGCATTATTTCCTAAATGATATGTGCTATTTAACAGAGAAGGTCTATCTGTTTAAAGAGCAAAATGTAGAAATGTTGAAACCATTAGGAGATAATGTTCATGAAAATTCTCACTGTGATATTTATGGAGAAAATATATTGTAGACTGTAATCTGTGACTATTTTTGCAATCCTATTTTACAAAGATTTAGCAAATGGCCTATCAAATAAGCTTTAATCCTGTTTTCAATGCACCTTAAAATTAATAAACGCTCAGAATTTTCACTTGCTGAAATAATCATCTTCCTTCAAAGCTCAAAGTTCTTTAACAAAGATCCTACCAGAATTTATTAGCTGAGAAATTATACAATCTACTACCATCCCTAGAAGGTAAACTACTTGAGGGCAGAGACTACATCTTGCTTTAATTTTTTATCATGTTTGCCTAGCACAGTGCCTTGTCCATTTATTTTTTGACAAATGATTACATTGATATAGGGAAATTCCTCAATCAATGCTGGTTAATATCTACTCTGCTATTTGGAATCTTAGTTGCCTAGGGGTTATCAAGTATTTACATGACTTGCCTTGATGATAAATATGGAAACATATTTATAAGAATTGCATATGTTTAACACATATTGGATTACTTGCTGCCTAAGGGAGAGAGCTGAACGGAAAGAGGGGTAGAAAAATTTGGAACACAAGGGCTTGCAAAGGGCAATGCTGAAAAAAAATTCTTTGCAGGCATTTTAAAAATAACAAAGCTATTATTTGAATAAATAAATAGATAAATAAATGAAAATAAATAAATGACTAGCCTCATATCGCCCTGTCAGTATGTGGTATTAGAAGGACTTATGTACTCTGAGGTTGTATTTATTTCTCTTTTCCATCTGCCTCTCCCATAAATGGTATTTAATAAAAGTTTGTTGAACTGGCTGTACAAATATTAATTGGAAGTAAGAAGCCAATATTCATTGGCTATAGAAACTGTGGATGTTAAAGTCAGCCTGATAAAGAAGTTATTATTATATTGTGTACTACACATTGACTTATAATACAGATTACCTTAATGCATATTTACCATTAAAGTTCTTTTAAACAGTGTGAGATTAGATATTATTCCCTAAGTTTCTGGTGTAATTTTTTTTTAAATGCCTAGAATTGTCTCAAAAGTAAATGAGAAAAATCTGCTCTTGAACAGATCTTTTTATCTAATCAGTTCTGAGAATTAAATCTTAAAACTACTAACCTCCTCATAACAGGCTCCAAAACATAGAACTGGGAGGAATTCTAGTCATCCTCCCAGTGGTTCTCAAACTTTTGTTCTCAGTATCTTTATCCTATTAAAAATGATTGAGAATCTGTCCAAAGAGTTTTTGTTTATATGGGTTATAGTTATAGCTATTGATCACATTAAAAATAAAAACTAATTATGAATTTGTAGACTCTCTGAAAGGATTTCAGAGATTCCCAAGCTGCTCTGGACTAGACTTTGAGAACCACTGAGTCTAACCCCTTCGTTTTGCACACAGAGAAGTAGCCATAGGGAGATTAAATGATTTGCCCAGAGTCACATCCATACCCATACCCACCCCCATATATACCCACTCCCACACCACAAGCCTTCTCTCTCTCTGAACCAGTGCTTTTTCCTATCTACCATGATCATCTAATAATTTATATTCCAAAAGAAACCCATGATCATAAGCCTTTGGTTTTTTTTTAACGGTTTATAGCTAATATTATTTACCATCCAGCATCATCTTCATCATCTTAAAAGATATAAATTATACTGTATTTTTTTCATTTTATTTATGTTTTTAGCCTAATTTATTGAAGACAAAGAAAGCCATGTTGGTTCTGAAATCTGGTCCATATACTCAGATTCTTTCCTAACTTCACTTAAGCTCAGAACCTTCCCTATAGTTTCTTACTGACCCAGATGACTGAGATAGCAATAACTTGAGCATCAAATATTTGTTGTCTGTGAAAAAGAGACTGCACATTTTTCTCTCTGAAATGATAATGGAATAAATGACTCCACTCCTCCCTATTCCTGACCCTCTTTTCCCTAGACATTTTCGGAAAGCAGTTCTGAGTAATTTGAATAAATCCTTCTAGCTCACAGCAGGGAATTGTGTTATACTGAGAGGAAAATGGGAAATAAATCTGGATGCTCTTCAGAGCCTCTAGACCTGTGATAGATACTTATGAGTATAAACATCAAACAGTAACAACATCTAATTGGGAAGAGAGACTCATTTGTGAGGTTCAATACCAACTCTTCCAGTCCATTGAAAGGTCTATTGTGTGTGAGACTCGAGGTCACAGGAAGAAAGCATAATCTTGGACTTTAGCAATAATCATCTGGACTTTTGATACAAGATGTCAGGTATTCTGGAGCCAGAGTTCATCCTCTGGGGAGTGTGATGACCACCTTAATAAAAAACTAAGGGAATATTGCAGGAGTGCAACCCAGAGCAATGTAGGGAGACAAAAATTACCATCATTAAAAAAAGAGAAAGAAATAGTGGCATCTGTTGAGACCTACTAAAAGGCTGAACAGCAGAAAAATCAATGAGGTGTGGAACATCAGAAGGAATGTGGATTGGATAACTGATGTGGAGGAGCAAGCCTGGTCTCTCTTAGTTGCATCTCTGCTCAAGGCAGATTACAAGTGATGGGCTCTACAGGTCCTTAGGGAGGCTTGATCACTCCTGTTTATTGTTATTTTCTATAGGCTCTGATATGAGTTTTATTTATTTCCCTTTTCTTAACTATCTTCATGCTTGGATTGCTTTCTTATCATCTCCACAGAGATGAAAGAGATCTTTCCTGTTTCTCCCTGGTCTTAGTGTACTCAAGTACTTTGCATATGTTGTATTTATTATGTATGTCTGTGTTTTATCTCTCCTGAGGACTGAAATCCCTTTGAGCACAGGAGCTATTTTAATTCTGTCTTTGTATTCCTAGTGTCTACTTCAGTATATGGTACAAAAGAAGTTGGTACATAATAAATATTAATCAATTGAATTGAATTAAATGCCTAAATAAACCCCTTCATGCTTTAAGACTTTTGCATTTGTATTTTTAAAAGGTGACTTAAATGAGTGTATTTTGGTAGGAGAGTCCTGTTCAATAATCAAGTTTCCTTATTATCTCACTTGGGTACTGACCAAAGAAGTGAAACATAGCCAAGCTATAACTATACTCCGTGAGTTAAATGAAAACCTCTGATACTAGATTTTCATAAAAAAACAAAACAAAACAAAACAAAAAAACAAGGGTATATTAGTATCTAAAGGACATTCCATTATGACAGTTACTGAATAAAGCTCATCAGGTAGTTGTTTTTATTTTTTCTTTTATAATTTTTCAAAGCTAACACTGCTATTTTCCAGTCAACTTTTCAAGAGCATAACCTATTCCATAGACTGAGGGCTACCTGTGTCTAATTTACTTCTTCCAAGGATATGGGTTCCCTAGAGGCTGTGTTTAATATTTCATAACATGTTATCAAAAACAACACTGAAGAAGAGGTGATGTGGAACTATCAGCCTTGGTCACACTTGATGGTCTTGTTGTGTGGTAATTATTCTTTTTATTTCCCAAAGGTTTTATTTTCCTGTCAAGTTACGTTTGATGCCGAGTCTAGAAAGTCAGCTGAGATTTTTTTTTTAACTCTGAAAATATTTCATATTTTTCTTCCTAGCCAAAATGTTCAATTCTGTAATTGTATACTATTTTCTTACAATATGTTGTAGCTGTTCCTTGACACAGTTTAAGCATGCCCAATGTTGGAAATGTAACCTATAATGCAGAAATAAGTTAAGTTAGCATACTACAACGTTTATATATAACCTATACAGAAAAGGTGGCTGAACTTTCAAATTAGCAGTCATGGAATCGGGCCCTTGCCATCACCCAACAATATTTTTGTAACTCAGGAAGGGTCTAGTTCTATTATAAGTGCGTATGAGTTTTTAATGTGTAGTCTTTTGTACTTGAAAAATCCCCTCATAGCTCTGTCACCATTATCAGTGTCTTTGTCTAGTCCTGGCTCCTGAATATATTTGGATTATTGATCTCTCTAAGGCAAAGGTACTTACTTAGCCTGAAATCTATGAATTTAGAAAAAAAAAGTTTTGAGAAATTAAGTTCAATATAATTTATTTCATTTGGAATACCAGGATTTTTAATTCAATATATCTAAAATATTATTGGGAGAATAGTTTTCACCTTCCAATAATATTTATTGACTGACAAACAATCTATGACACAAAAAAGAGCTTATGAATCTGCTCATGAGCCACCTGGTGAGGTCTATATGCATGCTACATGAGGTCTCTGCCTTTTCTCTCTTTATATCCAGAAGTGATTTTCTTTTTGTATATTCTTGAATATTGCTTTGAAGGAGGACCTCAAAGTGTTAATAGAATAATAGTTTCATTTCCACAATCTTCTTCACCCAAGAAAAAAAAAAATGTAGTTTTATAAATTATATAAGCATATTAGTTTAATGCATTAGCTCATGATTGTAAGATTTAAATTAAGAAATACAAGGAGTACTGAAATCTTACAGTTATAGCCAAAAGCCAAATTTATTTCAAAGATAGAAAGGCATATGTATCAACTAGCAGATACAGTACTAGTGAGCATAGTCATCGATGTTCCTAGAATGGAATTGAAGACATCATTAAGCCTCTATATTTTCTGCTCACTAGGAGCTTGATGATACCTTTTCATTATATAACCAGGAATATAGATAGTGGCAATTGGGACTTCTGACCCATGTACTAGATATTCCTCTCAGAGAAGCTTGCAAGAGTATGGGGTACTTCATCCTTCCTCAGGGTCTAAATAAAAAAATGCTATTCAACTAGATACTTTACCTTGGGCTTTATGATAAGGAAAGTCCCTCAAGGTGGGAAAGTACAACCAAATCTCAAGACTATCTGGGGGCTTTATCATTACTTCAAGTTAATGCTTCAATGATGATTTATATGTAGTTCATGAAATGTGACTAATTGGAATTTAGACCAAATGAATATGTCAAGGTCAATTAATATATTAAAGATTAGTAAAGTTTATAGTCTTTTACTCTTTTTTTTTTACCAGTATTTATAATAGATTTCTCATAAATGATACAGATACTACTCACACAATTATCTTGTCACAACCTATTAATAATTCATTCAATGTAAACAAACAAACACTGGGTATTAGATGGAATGTGAATGGTCCAATTAGATAGTGGAAAACATAAAATTTGTGGGACTGTATCCCTCTTCTTCAAGAAAGTTAAATTAAAATTTCAGGCCACAAAAATGATTCTTGAGCATGAACCCTTTAAATTTACTATGTGAAATGTTGCTTGAAACACAAAAGTCCTGCAATAATCATGTTGTAATATTGGGTTGGTGTTTATATAGAGTTCTTCCTGAACTATTGTTTTATTGTGTTTTCCATTAATGAAGGAATCTCAGCTATTTAAAAAAAATTTTTCTCGTTTAAAACAATCATGCAATCTAGCATGAGTCACTGCCTGACATAGTTCCTGGCACATTAGGTTACTTAACATATGCTTGTTTATTTTTTATTAATTGATATTGACCTTCCATCAGCTGACTTGGCTTTATCTATGTCATCACCATCCCTGAAAATCACTGAGCCATATTTTCTTATGCAGTCTTGTTTGGGACATTGTTCTCCACTTTGGAGACCAATGGTATATTTTATATATTACAAACTTGTCTATAAAATAGCATGAGACATGTTGATGCTTAGCAAAAAATTTAGGTAAATTTTATATATAGTCTTCTCTTGATTTACTAATTTAGTTAGCTTATAAAAAATTCAATGAGACTAGTCTTCTATGGCTTATTCTTGATGAAGCCATGCTACCTCTTTTTAATCAATGCTTCTTTTCTTAAATTTTCACTAAAATTACCTTTCATAATATATTTTATAATTTCCCTAGGAATAAAAACAGAGATAACTGTCCTATGGTTTACTAATTCTATTCTCTTTCATTTGAAAATAATATTGTTACATTTGTTCTTCCTTGATACTGTGATAAGTATCCTATTCTTAAAAAATCATTATTATTAGCTTAACCTAGTACCCTACGATGTAACTCTTCTGGGCCTGTGTATTTGAGCTCATCAAACATGTCTAGGTTCTTGGTCTAAATTCCTTACTATTTTCCTACTTAACTATCAACTCCTTTTTTCCATTTTGATCTGTCCTTTTGTATCTAAAATTTGTTCTCCATCCAGTAACAACAGAACCAAAATCAGAGTTGAGCAACTCAGCCATGTCTTCTATATTCATTATCACTGTCTCTTAGACAATGGTTCTTATCCCTTATTGAATGCTACTGTTTTCCCCAATATGGATAAAACTCTCTCTGTGTTATTTAATTTTTTTTTTTTTTTTTGCTAACATCATTGCATTTTGATCTTCAGCACATGCCCCTGCCCCTTTTTTCAATGATTTAGTACTAATCCTGTATTCTCCATCCTTTTACTTTTATGTTTTGAACCTATCTGTTTTTAAAATCCAAGTTTATTTTTTAGTTCTCTGGCTATCTGAATTGGTATCTTTAGATGTTCTTTCTCTTCTTACTAAAATGTTGCTCTTTGCGTCTTTAGAATTGCTTTCTCTGGGATGATTTCTCTGGGGTTATTTCAGATTTGTGGCATTCTGGCTATCCTTTCTCTCTTCTGAAATTTACACTCCTAAAAGTTAGAATGGTTGTTAGACCATACTTAACTTCCTTTTTCCTCTGCTTTAAAAATCTAAAACTGAATAGTTACTTCTCCCAAAGGTTTTTTTTATCATTTTCATCCTCAAAAACAATTGTTGAGAATATAAGATATACCAGATATAAGTCCATTTTATTGATTTGTCCATCTTTTGTGAGATGAAATTATCACGAAAATAAATGAAGAAATAATTGAAGTCATAGCCCCATCAGATGTGTCTACAATTAAAGTTCTCCATATTACCAGCATATACCATCTTGCCAGATTTATGAGTTGATTTCAAAACTCAATTATTATCTCTTTCTTTTAAGGTTATTTGCAGTACACTTGGATGACAAAATAAGTTTGTTTCCATTTTCCACTTACCTTCAGATATAAGTGCTTTGAAATCATTCCAATCTCGTTCCTTGATTTTCCCCAATATATCTTCATATTTATATAGGTATATGTGCTTATTTTCCTCATTTTATCTGGCCTATTCCTTCTGAGTAGCATTTCATATTTCAGTCATGGATATCATTCCATCATGTCTTAGAGAAATTTATAATGGAAAGTTTACCTACTTGCATAGAGACTTCAATTTCACCTTACTTGTTATCCAAACCTTAAGCATTGTAGATAGACATCTGGGGCTATTATTTGTCCTTCCAAGCTAAAAGAGTGACCTAACCTTCCTTCAACCAGTGCTTCAATTAAGAGATAAGTATTTCTTTCATAATGTAAGAAATGCTGAATTACAAATTCACATTTAACAAAGACTCTTGCTTAAACATGAATAGAGAGGGAATCAGTGGCATAAATCCCGGGGCTATCATTGATGTAGTTTAAAAAGATTACTCTCTGATTCCATTGATACTTCTAATCAGGCCTTAGTTTTCCTTAGTATATGTCAGGAATATAGGCTTTAAAAAGTCTGGGTAAAGTTTTCCATAAAGGTGTCACCTACTTCACAAGAGCTTTCCAGATAAATCTTCCAAATTATTAGTTACATTGCTATGTATTATTTTGCAAATAAATACTTGGAATATATTTATCTATGTACATGTTTAATCTACCCAGGAGAACACAACGTTTCCTTGAATGATTTCATTTTTGCCTTTGCATCTTCAGCAACTAGCAAAGTACCTTGAATATATTACGTTTCTCAAATGATTATTGAATTAAACTGAATCATTTATCCAGTATTCCTTGTCAGAGTTCCAACTCTTGCCACTCCTAAATAACACTATGCTTTTAGGTTAGGAAAGTTATTCCAGGAGTATCATTCTTTCATTTTTTTTTTTTTCCTTGGCAAACAAGGATTTTTGGAAATGGACAGGTATATAATGACATATTAAAAAAAAAAATCTCATAATAAAGTGAAATGTCATTTCATTTTATATTACATGTATCATAAAATATGTATTTCATTATATTTGTTCACAACACACTTTTATATTTAATCTGCATAATTAATATTTTTTCTGTTTCTTATTAAGTCTAGACAATGAAAAAGTGATAAATTATGCCCTAATTTGCAACCTTTGTGGATTTCTAAAGTGTAAATATTCACAGTAAAAATTTAACAATCACCTCTCAGGAACCAATAGGATATGGCCCCAGAATGCTTCTGGTAGTTATAGTCTCATTATTCTATAACATTATTCATTACTCTTCTCCAATAATCTATGTCCAGACAGAGTAAAGAAACTTGCCTCAACGCTACAAATTTTACTCTCTTCAATATTGTACTCTCCTGAAAATGTTCTATAGACACCATATAATATTTTCCTCTGTTAAGGGTCATGTGTCCTTTGTGTTGCAGATTGCCTCCATCATACTGTGAGGTTCACACTGGTTTCAAATAGATAATACCATCAAGCATGGGTTTCTGCATGCACTTTGATAATCATGATATCTAGCATTTACATAGTGCTTTATCATGTGCAAACTGCTTTGTAGATATTATCTCTTTAAATATCATTTTAACCTTCACAATAATCTTGAGAGATAGATATTGTTATCTGCTTTACAGATGGTTTAAACTTAAATCTCAAGTGATTTATTCAGGGTAACACAACTAGTCAATTCTGTAGTAAGATTGATAGGAACTCAAATTATTCTTATTCTAGGTCCAGCACTTTGTTTACTATGTCAGCTAGCTCTCTAGATGTGTTTCTGGATCATAATGTGTTAAAGACCATGTCTAGGTGAAGGCGCAGGTCAGTTCTCCAAGAACCTCTACAGTTGTGAATCATAACATCTGAAGGAGTTGCAAAGCAGCCTTTACTGACACAGGTGGTATGGACTGGGAATGAGATAAATTCGAGACAGAGGGAAGAGGAGAGAGGTCAGACAATGCAACTGCCTTTCAGTGGAGAGGTCAGAGAACACAACTGCCTCTCAGTCTCCTTGTATCATCGTCATCCTCTCACATCAAGAGATCCATTCTACAGGTCTGACTTAGACTTCTGCGGCCAGTGGCTGATGGTTCCCATGTATCATAACAATAATGCAATAATATTTCTGGTATTTAACATTCAATTTAGACCTTTGGGGAAAAAAAAAGAAAAAATATGTTAGTGAATTATTATCTGTACATACTGGAAAATAAGATCTGTGTGTAATTTTTCCAAAATGTCTGTGACAAATTATTTCGAGCCAAGGACATAAGCTCTTAGATGAGATAAAAAGTGAGCTTCAAATTACAAATGCAATAGTCAATTTTCAACTTTTTTCCTCCTCCAAATATACTGGGCTAACATTTGTGTGTGACACAAAGAGTCTGCTTGCATGTTACAGGGTAAATGTGAATGCCTGCATAAGGTAATTACCCAAATCCTATAGCAGTTGATCTTTCTTCTCATCCCAGCTTTCTCTTTCTAAAAGGGGAACTAATGTCAATTGTTTCTTTTAGATTTTCTAGTTCTTTTCTTCATCTTTCAATGCGTGCAGTGAAGGAAAAAGAAGGAGAAAGTTTCTGTTCTTCATATAACTCAAATAATCATCAAAAAACTCCTGAAATATCTTCAAAACTCCTTATAGTTATTTGAACACACTCAAATAATGAGGGCTGCTGCCTTTTCAGGGTCATTAATCCCTTCCTACTGAGATACTGCCTGAGTGCAAACTTGACAGATGTTCAGTTGAACTAACAGCTGTCAATTGATGCTTTAGACCAGCCAATTTAATACATTCATTAATATCTATATAAATTCTTCCAAAATCTACCTAAGTAAAAAGACTTGTACCATAAATGTTGTTATCCTTCTGACATATTGAGAAATATTCCACAACAACTAAGATTACTTTTCAGATCCTAGTTTAGCATTGCTGCCCTTAATCTTTCCAAACAATAGCATTTAATTGAGTAAATAAAATTTATGAAGGCATTATGTATATTACCATTCTATCTAGGTTGTGAGCTAGGGAGATAGCTAAAACTCATCAAGAGAGACTTTTTGAGCATCTCAAATAGCAAAACTAAACTGAAAATACAATAATATACAGATCACAATGCTACAGAATTAAAGCACAAAGTGATAACAAAAGGGAAAAAGAAAGATAACTTGGGGCTTTAATTTAATAATCTAGATCTAAAATAAACTTAGCATCAATGCTGAGTTTTATTTTGATTTTAAAATTTTATTTTATTGATGGTTAAAAGACAAGTTGATCTTTATTAACATTGATGAACCCTTTGTAAAAAAAAAATGTATTCTTCAGTCATTCAGTTTTGTCCAATTCTTTGTGACCCTAATGGATAACTTCACTATTTCCTGAGTTTTATTCAAGATCTTGTTTATGACTTCCATGACACTACTTATTTCATCTTGTTTTATCTTGTCTCTTTGGATGTAAACTGGTCTTTTCCAGCCTGGTTTTCCAAATTTGCTGAAATATTGAGTGAAGGATTCTAACCATCATCTTTTAGGATTCTAAGTAGTTTAAATGGAATTCCATCACTTCCATTAGCTTTATTGTTAGCAATGCATCTTCAGGACTTCATTCTCCAGTTTGTCTGGCCCTAGATCAACAACCATCTCATGATGGTTATTGGCAATACTAAGATCTTTCTTGTATAGTTCTTCTGTGTATTCTTGCCCCCTCTTCTTAGTCTCTTCTACTTTTAAGTGCCTATCATTTTTTTTTTCTTTTATCATGTCCATTTTTGCATAAAACATTTCCCTGATATTTCTAATTTTCTAGATCTACTCTTTTTCATTCTATTTTCTTCTACTTTTTTGCATTGCTGTTCTCTAGAATTCTACATTCAAATAGATGTATATTTTTTTAGGAGGAAGCATGATAGAGAAGAAAGATTGCTGAATTTGGAGACAGAAGACATAGATTCAGATTTTTCTCAGGGAAAACTTTTTTAAAAAGTACTAAAAAGGAAGAATAAAAGAGAATGCAATAAACTAGATCTCTTCTAGAAAATTAGAGATATCAGGGAAATGTTTTATTCAAAAATGGGCATGATAAAAATAAAAATGGTAAGGACTACAAAAGTAGATCAGATTAAGAAGAGATGGCACTTTTCTCAGAGGAAATCGTTCTCTCTCTCTCTCTCTGTGTGTGTGTGTGTGTGTGTGTGTGGTTGTGCAAGAAGAAAACTAAAATCTTTTAAAAATAATAAGAAACAAATTTTGGAGGAAATATTGTAATTATTAGAAGCATCAGGAAAACCTTTTGAGTCAAAAAATGAAATTGAAATAATTTTCAAAGCAAGGATTCCAAGAGTGAAATTTAGGTGGAAGAGTAACCTCTACCAGCGAAATTAGGTGATAGCCATTGCAAACACATGGAAGAAGGAGATATAATATAATATGTGAGGAATTACAAGGAGAGCAGTTTGGGGACAAAAATATGTAAGGGAGGAAATAGAAGGAGAATGGATGGAGAGAGCTGGGATAGGTTTTGAAAAGATCTTTAAATGTCAAATTGAGGAGATTATATTTTATGTTAGGGGTAAGAACAAGACATTGAAGTTTATTGAAAAAAGTAGTGACATGGTCATGGTTTTATGTTGGCAGTTGTGCAGAGGACAGAGGAAGTGAAATTTCATTATCATAGAAAACTGTTGCAAGTCTAAGAGAGAGGCAATGAGGACTTGAAGTAACCCGAGGTGAAGAGGGAGGACAGAATGAATGCAGGAGCTGTTGTAGTGGTAGAAAAATTAAAATATTAAAATTATTAATTAGGTAAACAAATCACATCACCTTGTTGATTGACTCAGATTTTAATTTTCAGTACCTTCTTAACTCACTTTCAGTAGTCTCTTTTCTCTGATTAGATGGCTTGAGGACACACTAAAGTCTTCTCAAAGCCTTTTTTTATAAAGAGCTCACATCCTTTCATTGAATTCATTTTCTATCACCCAGCTGTGCTTGACTTTTGACCTCATGGAATACTGTGTCCCTATGTGGGGTGCCCCCTATTCTCTAACCTCCCATCCTGTTTTTCTGTTGTCTTCCTCCATTAGACTATAAGTTCCTAAATAGCAAAGATTTTATTTCTTTTTCTTATTATTTATATTAATATAAGATTAATATATTATTTTTTGTTATTCCCAGGTTTTAGTACAGTGTCTTGCACATACCTGGTACTTAGTAAATATCTATTGAATTGCAATTAATTTTTTTTAGACTGATAAAAAGAAGTTTATGATTGGCATTGGGAAGTCAGCCTTTGCTATGCATGAATAGAAAGACTGAATTCCTTGGTGGCAAGGTCCTGACAGAGAACTAAAGTTTCTAGCAGAGAAATCCTGACAGAGAGGTATAAAGTCTTAGGAAAATAGGTGAGAAAGAGATAAAGAGGGGGTAATGTTGAAAGAGAATATCATTTCAGCAGGTAGAGGGCTGCAGCTTATACCAAGGAGAGAGAGGTTTCTTGGCATAGCATGGCATGGCATGTTAGAATCCTCTGTAAGGACTTAACTCAAAGTTGGCTCATTTTATGGCTAGAAGCTGAGGGTTGCTCTTGAAGGGGAATGAGTGAGTGCAGTTTGAGCTGGAATCAGAATAGAGAATCTTGTATGAATGTGTGTCTCTGGGCTAATCTTCACCTTAATAGGGAGCTTAATCAATAGTGTGTGTTATCAATGCAGGTGGTACCAGTCTCTCAGGATAACAGAATGAAGCTGTTTATGCTGTTTTTCTTGGGCAGGGTCTTTTACGGAGGCCAGAATTCAAGGAGACTTTCTCCTTGAAGGAGTTTTAGAGTTTCAGGGTCCCCCCCTTCATTTTCAGGCTCCCCTCATCATTCCCCCTCTCAAGCAGTCACCCCCAAATTCATTTGGGATAAAGAGCAAAGGTCTCTTCTTCCATAGCTGCTTTGAGCTGGCAAGGGTCATAGAGATATCCCTAGTTCATTTGGGGTTCATGCCAGGAGGGGAGGTGTGAGGTCCAAAAACAGCAGCAGGGCATCTAAGGAGTGTTTGTCCCAGTCAGTCACCCCATGTTCTCCCAGCTGAAGGGTAGTTGCAAATCTGAAGCCTGAAGCCTAGAGAAAACAGATCTCAGGAGCAGATTAAAAGTGGGGTGTCATCCAGGTTTGAAATGGTGACATTTGGGAATGGGCCTTTTGCAGGGAAATGGTCAGGTCTCGTCTGTGGGCTGCTTTTAAGAATGCTGATAGCCCACCTAACAATACCAAGTACCCCCACTGCACCAGAGCTCCCCAGCTGAAGGTAGTTTAAGGAGTTAATTGCTGGCAGGGGTATAAAATGCCAAGCAAAGAAAAGTAGCTGCCATGGGAAAAGTAGGAGAGAAATGCTAGGAGCAAAAAGTTCTCTTTAGTAAAATTTAGAATCTAAGGTGTCATTGAAAAGCACCACTGAATAAGCCACCTTTTCTTTTGATTTTCAGGAAAACTAATTTCTCCTGGGGTGGAGTCAGGGAGCAGGTGATGAGATTAGAGTGTGACAGACCCAGAGAGCCTGGTCAGGTGGGAGGCTTTGATTTCTACTAGGTTTCCCATTAAGCCACTGATGTCCTTTGGCTTTTAAAAATGCTCTGAAGCCCAGGGGTTAATGGCTATCCCAGGGTTAATTTTGAGGTCTCTTCAATCAAAAAGGCCTTTTCAATTAAAAGCAGCCACTGATCTAAGGTAGCAAAGTACACAGCTGCTCCCCTGAGGCAGGGTTTGGAGGATGGGCATGGCTCTGCTGGCTAGGGCTGCAGATCAAGATAAGAATGCAGTTGGGCTTCTCCAAATCTCTTCTCAGTCTGTCTAAAAATTATTACTTAAAAAAAAATATATTCCTTTCAAAGTCTGAGAAAGAGAATTGGGTCTCACCATAAAATCATCAAGCTGGCTTAGTCAGAGGAGAGATCTCAAGACAGGTCCTGAACTACCCCCCTGCTATCCCCACTCCATGGGGTGGGTAGGAGAGACCAGAGGGCTAGAGTGAGAGTGAAGGAGAGGCCCCACTCATTTTACCAGCCACCAGGTGTTTGGCTATCATGGTGGAACAAGGGGGAACTTGACCAAACCCCAAATTCCTACCAGAAGGCAGGACATTGGGGGGGCAGCTGGACCCTTGTAATATTGACTGTGCTGGAAAAGCAGTCCCTCTAGTGTTCCTCCCACTTGAACTCAGGACAGGGACTGGGGAGTCTCCTTAGACAGTTTCTATGACACCTACAGCATGAACCTCTGGAGTTCCTGGCCTAAATCTGGGGGGATTTGCAGTAAAGAGGTAGCTCTGCTCTGAGTGTTTTTCCTAGGAGGCAGAAGTTGCCCTGAGGAGAAGAAAAGAACTGGGAGTCTCAGGTTTTACTCCAGCTGAGAGAGAGTTAAAGAGCTTATAGCTGTTTCTAACAGTAGAGTAGGAGAAATATGGGGGCTCAAAATTGGGTCTCTGAAAAAGTTGGGAGGGGTCCTCAGGGTAGCCAGGATTCTCCTTAGGCTGGGAGGGGTTTGGCTTTGAAAGACACTTCCTCTTGGAGTGGCCACTTCTGCCCGAGGGCAGAGGCCAAAATCAGTCCCAGGATTTGAGAGAAAAAAGCCACTTTAGGAGTGCATTGAGATTCAGAGACTTCTTTGTCTCCAGATGTCCTGGGTGGAGGGAGACTGATTCTCTTCCAACTGATCTAATCAGTATTTTAAGCTTTCAAGTTTTGAGTTTTTTTTCTCAAGCCGAATTTGTCCCTGTTTTTTTAAGAGACTGCCTAAAGGTGAATCTTTAGGGATAGAGGAAATAAACTGTCCCATTCTTGCCACAGGCCCAAGCCCCAAGCTTTCCAGTTCTATAGCTGTCATCCACTCTAGGTATCTCCAGAGAGACAGAAAGATGTGACAGAAGCTCTCCCTCAGTAAGAGGGCTATTTGTCAAGTTGTCCATCCAAGTGTCCTTGGATAGACAACCCTGCACAGGCTCAAGGCCCCAGACAGCTCAACCGTGCCCCGGGAAGTTAAGGGTCAGAGGGGAATGGGCTTACCTCAGTCAGCTGTGTTCTCTAGGGAATCCCTGCAGCGGGCTACCAAATGGGAAGTTAGTCTTTACTATAAAGTCTGAATTCCTTGGTTTTTGCCCCATTTTTTCTAGGAAAAAAAAGCTTTAGTGTTCTTGATTCAATAACTCCTCATCTGACTCAACAGAGTATCCCTGATTCAACAGCTCCTCATCGTTCTCTAGAGAAGGAGAACGGCAGAACACTCCCTGAGCAAGGGAGAATTGTCAGAGAATGCAGGCATTCTTGTATGAGGCCCTGAGAGAATGGTGCTAGAGCCTGGGGCTTCTGACAACAAAAAAAGTTTGAGTGTCTATCTAGAGAATAGGCAACAGCAAGAAAGGCTTTTTTACCTTGTCCAGATTTGGGAGTTCCCAGTCAGGGAACTAAATGATGAGGTTAGTAGCAGCTTTGGGGTTCAGGGATCCAAATAAAGAGGTCTGGCTCCCCTAAACCCCCCTAGGATTCGGTTCAGGGTAGAGTGTTGTAGAAACCCCTTCTGTGGCACAGAGGTCCATTGTAAAGGAATTTACGAACCCAAAAAGCTAGACTGATAAAAAGAAGTTTATGATTGGCATTGGGAAGTCAACCTTTGCTATTCAGCATGAATAGAAAGGCTGAATTCCTTGGTGGCAAGGTCCTGACAGAGAAGTAAAGTTTCTAACAGAGAAATCCCAACAGAGAGGTATAGTCTTGTTAGGAAAATAAGTGAGAAAGATAAAGAGAGGGTTACATTCAGCAGGCAGGGTTGCAGCTTATGCCAAGGAGAGAGAGGTCTCTTGGCATAGCATGGCATGGCATTTTAGGTTCTCTGCCAAATTGGAATTAATTTTAAAAGTGAACTATAATAGTAAGTAGCATTGTAGATAGAGCACTGGGTATAGAGTCTGGAAAACATTAGTTCAAATGCAGTGTCAGTACCTTATTAATTGTCTTACCTTAGACAAATCATTTAATTTCTTTGACTTTTTTTCCTCACCTATAGTAATAAACCTGCCTCCCAGGGGTTGTTGTAAGGATGATCAAATGAGATAAAATTGTCTAAAGCACCATGCTTTAATATGTCTGTCACATGGTAGACATTATATAAAGCTATTGTTTATTACTGTTATTATTACTTTAAAAGTCTATCATAGTCAGAAGAATGAACTTCTATTTTACTTACTTTCTTAATCAATCTCATTTCTTAAAGTGCACATAATTTACCTTTATTCCTCAAGTAAAAATGGAGACCTAGACCTAAAAAATACTTGTTTATTTGCTAATTTTACTTGCTATCAGTTCTATGTCAGTGGCTTCTTTCAAGGTTCAATATTGAAGGGGTGGAGTCAAGATGGTGGAGTAAAATAGTCTAATAACTCCATAAAATTTAATGGAAAAAATTACAATGTGAAAAAAACAAACAAAAAAATAAAATCTGAAATATTTCCTCAGTAAAACAATTTACTTGGAAGATAGGAAATAATTTAAGAATTACTGGACTATCTGAATGTCATGATAAAAAAAAGCTGGTCATCATATTTCAAGAAAAATTTCTTGATATATTATATTGAAAGTGTCATATAAAAGTTTTAAAAAATTAACTAATCACCTCCAACTTTAATAATAGAGGGGAAATTTGGAGCTGGGGGTAATGCATTGCTTGAACTTCACTCTCATCTGAACTGGTCCAGGAAGGAAGAACTGATTACCAAGCATTGTGATGAGAATTTTCCAAACATCTCATTTGATTTTCACAATAATCCTGAATTGTAGATATGATTATTATATTTGTTTTACAGTTGAGAAAACTGAGGCAACTGTGTTAAGTGAGTTGTCTAGAGTCACACAAGTAATAAGTGATTAAAGTATGATTTGAACTCAAGTTTTCCTGATTCCAGGCTCAGTTCTCTATAAACTGTGCTACTGAAAAGTCACAAGTAACAGAAATGGGTTTCAAAACTAAATTATTATTTGATCACGAGAGAAACATTATTTGGAAATCATATTATAGATGCTGTGTACAAAGATAATGGGGTTGATGATCTCTTCTGATCACTTTTGAGAGCCTGGGTTTGGGTCTAAGTAACATGTTTTAGCAATGAGGTTACCATAGGAGAATAATAAATATTTTTATGGGCCTCAAGGTCATGTCATATGAAGATTAAATGAAAGACCTGGATTGTTTTGTCTTGAACAGAGAAGATTAAGAAAAGGGAAAGTAAGAGTTAAAAGTTGCTTTCGGGGTTATTTGTGAAAGAAGGATTAGATTTGTTTTGTTAAGTAATTAGTTAAATTTTGTTAAGTTTTTGTTAAGAATTGTGAGTAATGGATGAGAAATTGCAAAGAAGGAAATTAAAGTTTGATTTAAGTGGGAATTTGGAGCATGGACTACCTAAAATGTAGTTACCCACATGGGAGATTCTGAGGACCAGCTTTCAGGAGAGGAGATCTAGCATATATTGTACTAGTCTACCACTCTGGACTCACCTGACAGAAAGAGGCAGATTGTATTCAGTCTGGTAGCTTTAAAGATGTCAGTAGAAAGAGGTTGCTCCCAACCAAATAGAATCTTCAATCCTGCTCTAATTCTGTCTCCCAAAAGCAAGTCCTCAATACCTCCCAGGTCCATAACTCTATCTTAAGCAACTGGGAATAAACTAAGATCCCAATACATAAGAAAATCACTTCATAAAAATTCAGGCTATCAAACTTTGGAAGGAATGTCCTCAGCAGGGAGCAGGTTAAACCTCATGAGAGATTTTCAAGCAAAGGCTTGACCACTTCTAACTTAGATTATTGAGGAGATTCTTATAAATACAATTACAATTAATATGAAATGATTTCTGATGTTACTTCCAACTCTGAGGTTCTAGTTTTGAAAATCCTTAATTGAGTCTAGTGTTTTTTCCTATTACAAAATAATAAACAGAACAGGATTGCACTCTTTCATGTGGGGCCAAAAGGAAAAAGAATTTTTTAAATTATTCCTGCCAATATGTTTAAATGCTAACATAATCTACCCACAGAATGCCACAATGAATATGCTGAATTACATTCTTAAATCTCCACTTGGTTCTCCACTGAATTTTTACTTATTAAATGTATTTCAGGAATCATGTTAGGCCTAAGAGGCTCATTTTAAAGTTGAAATTGTAGCAGTGATTCTGAAGATAGCTATTTAATTTAGTCCTGAATCTAGAAGCAAGCCTAGGGTAAAGCAGTATTTTTAAGCCAAAAGGAAAAAAAAAAAGATTTTTGGTGTAATACTTTCTTCAGATGATTACTATGTCCCAAGATATGGTTCATAAAGCAAAATTTTGAAAATGTCAAGAGAGATGGACAGATTCACTCAATCAAACATAGCATTGAAAGTTTTTGAGATTAGAAATCTCTGACTTAGAAACTATTGAAGGGTGGAATAAAGTTTTTCAGGTTTTCATTTCCAGACTGTGACAGCATCAACGAATTTGTCACTCAGAGAAGCAAATTCTTCCTTAAAAGGACCTTGAGTGTACTGGTTGGCAAGAGGTAAGCACAATTTTTATCATTTTATAACTGAACAACTTGTTATTAGTTACTGAAGCATTTCCCCAACAAATCTACCCATGGAGTACTTTGGAATTTGAGATATATTGACAGAACCTATATATTCTCATGGGTAGAGGGAGGCCGGGTTTAGTCAATAACCCTTGGCCTAAAGATCCTTTTGGAGAAAATTAGAAGGTCAAAAGACTATTTTTTACAATAGAAGAACAGTAATAACTAGTAAGAATTATTGTTAATACATAATTTCATATTTCTGAGGTAAAATGTTTCGTGTACTGGTATTTTTTTCAATACTTCTATTCATATTGCACAGAACAAAAGTTTGTATTAAGTATTATTCAGAAAATCAGATGACTATATTCAGGAAAAGTGGGATAGCATTTGTATTTGTAATACATTTTTAAAATTAATTTTATTTTGTTTTATATATATTTTATTACCCCAAGTTCTGCTTTTCCCAAGGGAACCAGTCCTATAACAAAAAACAGAGTAAAAGAAGCTCAGAAAAAAGTAACAAACAAATAAAACAAATTCAGTACACTATGCAATGTTCCACATTCATAACACTTCATCTCTGCAAAGAATGGAGAGGAATGTTTTGCCATCTCTTTATTTTTGGATGAATCTTGGTCATTATCATTTTGCAACATTCAGTTTTGATATTTGTGCTTTTCTTCATTCCACTTACAATGTTGTTGTTCCTGTGCATATTAGTTTCTTGGTCTTGTTTGTTTCATTTTATTGCAATTCAGAAGCTTCCCAAGCTTCTCTGTATTGTTTTATAGAAATCATTTTTTAAAGCAAGGTAATAGTCTTTTATTCTCATATACCACATATTGTAGTTCAATAGTCTCAGTTGTGTCCATTTCTTTGTGATCCCATTTTTTTTGGCAAAGATACTGGAATAGTTTTCCATTTTCTTCACTAGTTCATTTTACAGATGAGGAAATTGAGGCAAAAGGGGTTAAGTGATATGTCCAAGTTCACAGTTTTTATTAAGCATCTGAGGCCAGATTTGAACCTAGGAAGATGGAATTTCATTTTAATGACTGTAAATAACATTTGACTGTAACCTATCTGATAGTAACACTTGATTATCAAAGGGTAGTTTATTTAATCATTTTAACTATGTGAAACCATTCAGCAACTAGAAAGAAGACACCAAGGAAACCAAAAGATTAAACTAGTTACCTTTCTTCTGGGAAAATCTCCTGGGTGAGAATCCAGGAGATGCTCCAAATTCCCACTAAAAGCCAGTTCACTATTCTTTATTCAGAGATTCTAGAGAGTGCAAATATCTAATTTCCAAAAACACAGATTATTATAAAGATCAGATTAAAAGAAGGGATGGAGATCTCTACAATTTGGGAAATAGATTTCAGAAGTAAATGACAAATGTCCATATTCATATCTTTGCTTTCATAAAGTATAGATTATAGTAAATAGTGTTTATAATGATGATAAATATTATCAATTAACATCAATTATATTTAATATATTCTGATTAAGGATTCAGGGATATTTGTAAGATATTTGAGAAATATTTTAATCCAAACTATTATAATAACTGTTTCATCTTCAGAAAAACAGAAGACAAACAAGTATTATACAAACTTACATAGATAAATGTGAATGTATAAATGTAAGATTAAAAGTATCTCTGGATATGCTTGAGTATGTATGTGTATATGTGTATATATATATATATATATATATATGTCTATGTATATATGAATGCATGTGTGTATGTATACACAAATATATCTGGATTAACTGTAGTCTGCTAGGGAGAAGGGGAAGCAAAGAACAAAAGAAAATCTACAAGGAAGCAAAAAAATAGACAATTCTGAATACAATGTGTTCTATTATATGTGCTTTCTTGAAATGGGAATTCATTGCTATACAGTTTGAATCCTCATATATTCTGCTCTGCAGAAGAAAATCATTTTTCTGTTTCTGTTTTTTTTTTTTTTTATTCTGCTTTTATTTTTGTTCCAGTTTGTATTTAATTTCAAACAAATACTTTTTTTAAAAAAAGAAAAAAATATTGATTAAAAACCACCCCCCAAAAACCTCCTTAGTCTACAGACTAAGCCAAAAGTTTAGAATTATATTATAATAGATATAGATGATTAATCAGGCAAATTCCCTAACCAACTTGTTGAATTTACAGATTGAGTTCTTAAGACTTTGTATCAAGCATGTGGTTATATCCACTGATAATATCATAGGGATTAATAGGATTGGGGGATAGCTACTGGTATGTGCCATTATGTCATATAAATGGATGAATGAATGAAAGAATTTATTAAATAAATGTTCAATAAGTACTAAGCACTATGCTAAATATTGTGAATATAAACAAGAAAGGAGGACAAAATCTATTCTGGAGGATCTTACATTCTAATGGAGGTCAGGGGTGTGTCTATCTTTAGATATGGGCAATTGAGGATGAACTGAGAATTTCAAGCCATCATGAATTGGAATTAACCATTTCTATCGAATCTATAAAAAGCTATTATTTATTATTACATCAGGCTTTTCCTCTTTTGAAAGTACCAATCATCACATGACAGAAATCAAGAACCTAAGAACAAATTTGGTCCATAGTAGTAGGAGGATAATCTGAACACTGGAATATTTTCTCCCTCAACTCCATTTTTCCCTCTCTCCCTCAGTCCCCACAAAAAAAGACTGAACAGATACACTCTGTTCAGAAATAAAATGACAATCTCTTATTCAATAAAATATTAATAGTTATAGTTAGAAAGGATTCCTGTGCCTTATGTTTCTGGACTTAGCTAGGCAGAAGCAGAAGCAGAGTTTTAATATAATGTAATTTAATGTAAAAACTTTTGTTTGAAATGAAAAGTTTCATAGGAAACTGGAAGATTCTGTGATCTGAGTGAGGTGAAAGTAACTAGGAGAACAATTTACACAATGATAATAAAGTTGTTGAAAAAATGTGCAAATAATAAATTTGTGATAACTCCAGACCCTATCTCCCTAGAAAAAGTAAAAAAGATTTTTTAGATAATATTGTAATTCCTAGCAAAGTGAGAAATCCCCGAGTCTCTCTCTGGGAGAGAGAATGACATGCTAGAGGAGCAATAGAGGACTTAATAATGATATAGAAAAGTAAAATACCCATTCTGTATCCTTCACTACTACCATGAGTCATTCAAATAATGGAAGAGTAGTTGTTTTCTCAATTTCATTTTCACTTAAGAATGAATCCTTATGGTAGTAATTGGTTAATATCTTGAGGTCAATATACTTTCTAAGGTGAAAGTGAGTCTCACTACCTGTCTACCAATCACAAGTTCACCTCCTTCATAAAAAGAATCTGAAGTACATGGTTCTCATGAAGAAAGATCTGATTTTAAAAGCTATAAAGAATTTTTACAGACTATATTACCACTTTTTTTTGTTATAAGTATCAATCATTTGCTAATATTATTGAGGGAACACCATTATGTTATTGAAGCATTTCAATTATGATTTATTAAAAAATACTCCGTTGTTTTGCCACCTAACTCATGTATAATGGAACAGAGGAAGGCTGTGACCTGGAAAACACTCTTGCTATGATTTGGCCTCCTTCATTTTATCTTGAACCCAGATACACTTTTGAAGAGTCCATTCTGCTACTACTTAAGATACTGATTTAATGTGGGGGAGAATGACTAGTTCACTCTGTGTGAGAAATAAAAAGGGAACTTTGACTGAAGTACATTAGCCTATCCATCTTTCCAATATAGGTCCATACCTTGCAGGTCTTCTATTTTTCTAACCTTAATTATACATACACAACTGAAATAATGCAACTAGTTGGCTAGGTAGAAGAAAAAAAGGGGGATTATAGAAATTGATGACATCCTTTCAGGATAATTTTATTTGGAAATTTACATTTTTCTAGAGATTGCTCTCTAGAAATCTAACATTCCAGATTCTCCTTTTCTAGGATCTCCATCATTCAGTAGTAATTTCTGTTCTTTGAGATTCAAACTATTCAAATCTATTACCCAATCAAAATTCTAATAGCTGTTGTCTACAGACCCTCAAGTCACTCCCCAATTTTCTTCAGTGACTTTGACGTGGCTTAGAATTTGCTTTCCTCTTCAACTCCTGCCTTTGTACTAGGAATGTCAACTTGATTTTCCCTCAAATATCATAATTATTGAGTTCCTCAAGCTACTTAATATCTGTGAGCTACTCCCCCAATTAATTCCAGCCACATACAAAGATGGTAATAACCTTCATCTTTACATCATGCATAAATGAGCCATCTCTGTTCAGGAATTTGGAAATTCCTTTATCTATCATTTAGTTTTCCTTTCTCTCACTGCCTTCCTTTATATAACTACTTTTCATCTACACATGATTTCCATTCCCTTAATCTTTATTTTGGAAGGGAGGGCAGGATAGTTGTTTATATTTTTACATTTGCAAAATTGCAAATAAATGTGAATGTGCTGTGCTTTAATCCCTGATCCATTCATTACTCCTTTTGCCCTCTTCCCATTTCTTCTTATCTTGACTTTTTGGTGAATCAATTCAACTCTACATGACCCTCATCACTTGAAGCCTTTCACCCCCATGTCATATCACCAATTGGATCCTGCTAAAACTAAACCTTGACTCAGTCCCACCTGCCACTGTAATTACTTCAAAACATTTCCTGCTGAATGGAGGTGAAGAACATTATGAAATCATTCTGACTGGGTCTACTTTATGTTTCACAAATCTGAGCCTTCACTGCTATGAAGCAATTTTATTATATCTCTCTAATCAATTCACTATCCTACTCTTCATAATAATGGAGAGTTGAGACAGGCAAAGCCACAGTAAACTATTCTCTTAGTTGACTCAATTTACAGAAAAAAAATGAGAACATTCATTGTGAATTTCCTTTCATCCTTTCTTTGTCATTTTCTATGACTAAGATGCTTTCTGTCACTTTTTCTTCACTTTTGTCTCACATGAAGAAGAGTCCTCTTGATCTCTATCTTGCCACTGGACCCAGATGATTCTGGAGGGGAAAATGAGGCAGGTGACCTTGCACAACCAACCCTCTCTTAAATCCAATCCATTTGCATGTCGTTGCATCACCTCCCTTATAACATGGTCTTCTTCCAGAATGTTTCTTTCCAACATGAAGAAATAGTATTAATCCTTCCCAAGGCTAACCTTTCTACTTGTTTAAGCAATCCCATCCTATCTTGTTTCCTCAAGTTTATTTCTCTGTCACACCTAGTCCTTCATTTATTTTTTGATTTTGCCCTTTCTCCTAATTTATCTTCTAATGCTAAGTTTCTTCTATCTTAAAAAACAAAAACAAAAACAAAAAACTTCTCTTGATCTTTCCATCCCTGCTATCAACTCATATCTGTTCTTCCCTTTGTAGTTTCTGACCTTATTATTTGACCAAAACTGCTCTTTTCACACTTAGTGATATCTTATCACTAACCCAAGATTATTATGTATTGATATTATTTGTTTGGTGATGAGTTGGATAAGTCAGATTTGTAGAATTTGGATTTGGTTGGGTAGTCAACACTTGGGCGTTGTAAAGATTAGACAATGAAACAGTATAATAATAGGTAGAGTAGAGATGCCTATAATAGTAGGGCAGATGAAAGGGGCAAATAGATTTTCGTTCATTTTTTCTCTCAAGGGAGAGGAATTTCTGGGAGTTTGAGGATTTTCTATAACCTCATGGTGGCCTTTGGCAGGTTGATCACTCTCTCCTTCTTAGTATTTTCTCTCTAGGTTTTCCTTCTACCTACCTCCTGACCCTTTGCTGGATCTTCCTTCAGATCTATTATTTAAACATAGGTGTCCTGAAGGGTTCTTTCCTAGGCCCACTTTTTTTCCCCTCCCTCTACATTACTACCTTGGGAATTTCATCTGCTTCCATGAATTTAATTACTATCTCTCTATGCTAATGATTCTCAAATATACTTTTACTGATTTAATCTCTCTGCTGACTTCCAATCTCATAACTCCGACTGACTTTTGTACATCTCAAACTCAAATTTTAATAGACATTTTAAACTCAATATGTCCAAAATGGAATTCATTATCTTTCTGCACTAAACATTTTCCCCTCCTACACAATGTACCTTTCCCATTATTGTAGAAGGTAGAACTATCCTCCCAGTCCCTCAGGCTCTGAGAGGTTAGTCATCAATCTGGATTCCTTACTTTCTCTAACCCTGTCAAGTCCAAATTATTGTTAAGGTCTTAAATTTCAACCTTTTCATGTCTCTCCTCCACTCATATAGTATAGACCCTCATGGTTTCATGCCTGCTTCACTGAAATAGTTTACTGTGGCTTTACCTGCCTCAAGTTTCTTCTCTCTATAAACCATACTCTGGTCAGTGATTTTTCAAATAATTTTCTTAAACATATATATGTCTTCCTTCACCACCATTCCCTCTTTCTACTCCCCAAACTCTAATGGCTTCCTATTATCCCCCAGAGCATATACAAAATGACAAAAAAAAAATCTGTCATTCAAAGTCTTTCATAATCTAGACCTCCCCCCTCAACTTTTCACTTTTCTAAGAGGTCATTCTTTGTCTCAATTTCTAACCAGTTTTAATCACTAAATGGATGTAGCCTCAGTCAAACTGAGGTGTCTCTTGAAGACTTCAGCTTAAAAAGTCCAAGGTCTCCTACTGCTTCCAGGGCTATTTTCTTGTCATCCTGATCTATGTTTGGCCACTGGTCCCAGATGGCTCTGGATGGGAAAGGGAGGCAGATGATCTTGCAAAGCTCTCCCTCACCTAAATCCAATTAACTTGCATGTCATGGAATCACCTTCCTGATATAATGGTTCTCTTTCAGAATGAAGGACAAACAGCAATATCTTACTACATGTACTCTTTGATTCCGTGATACTGGCTCTTTGCTATTGCAAGTACAAGACCCTTCACCTCTCAGTTTCAGGCATTCTCCCTGGCTGCCTTCCATGCCTGGAACACTCTCCATTCTCTGTTGACTGGTCACTAATGACTATCTAGCTTTCTTTAAGTCCCAAGGAGAATTCCACATTCTACAGGAAGCCTTTCACAAACTAAGTTTCAGTGCCTTCCCTTTGTTAATTATTTACTATTTACCTCTCATGTGGCTTGTTTTGTCTTTCTCATCAGATTAAAAGCTCCTTGACGGAAGGGGTTGTCATTTTACCTTTTTTATATCACTAGTACTTAGCACAGTGTTTAGCATAAGGTAGGTGCTTAATAAATGTGGATAAATTTATCCTGTGTGCAAATTGTAATATTGATGAGATCTAGATTTTGGGGTTCCCAGTTAGGGAACCAAATGATGATGTTAAGGTTCCTGGTGGTCAGGGAGTTAGATGATGAGGTTAGAGGTAGGTTCGGGGTTTAGGGAACCAAATGAAGAGGTTTGTCTCCCCTAAATGCCCTTGGGATTCACTACATGGGTAGGGAGTTTTGGGAACCCCCTTCTGGTGGCACAGAGGTCCTTCATAAAGGAATTTATGAACCTGAAAAGCTAGACTGATAAAAAGAAGTTTATTATTAGCATTGGGAAGTCAGCCTTTGCTATGCATAAATAGAAAGACTGAATTCCTTAGTGGTAAGGTCCCAGCGGGGAGTAAAATTTCTAGTAGAGAAATCCTGACAGAGAGATATAAAGTCTCATTAGGGAAATAGATGAGGGAGTTAAAGAGAGGGTAACACTGAAAAAGAATATTATTTCAGTGGGCAGAGGCTGCTATGCCAGGAAGAGAGAGAGTTTCCTTGGCATGGCATATTAGCTCCTCTGCAACGATTAAGTTTAAAATTGGCTCTTTTAGAATAAAAGCCTTTGGCTATAAACCTAGGGGGCTAGTGAGGGCTAGTGGGTGGAGTTAGAGCTGGACTCAGAATAGACAATCTTGGAATTGAATGGGTGTCCCTCCAATTCAATGAGGTTATAATCTCTAGCCCACCTAGATTACAGAATGAAGCTGTTTGTCCTTGGGCAGGGTCTTTACAGTGGCAGGATTCAAGGAGAAAGTCTCCTTGAAGGAGCTTCTCAAGTGCTCTTTCCCAAAGTCAGAGAAAGAGAAAGAGAAAGAGTTTTGGAGCTCCCTTGATCATTATAGTAGTCTCAAAAAGTAATGAAATGGGGAAAAAAAGAATAGTAAAAAAAATCACAATTCTGTTATCTCACCATTCCTCATCTTTTTCTGCATGCTAAGCACCAGAAAGATTCAAAAGTGTGGCCAGTCTTCATATTTTTCCCTTTGTGAAATTTAATCATGCCTTTTCCTTTTCTGGGAATGTCCTCCACCCAATTTAATGTACAAAAACCCCACTTATCTCTTAATTCAATAATTTTATTTATTTATTTATTTATTATTTTTTCTTTTGTGGCACTCTTTGGCACTATACTTCATTGTATTTTATTTTATTTATTTAATTCTATGAACCTATACCCTAATGAGAATGAGATAAAAGCCAAACTTGTTACAAACATATAACATTCTCATCACTTTTGAACAGGGCATGATGCTAGAGTGATTTGTTGTGTAATAGACACTGGAATTCAAAGAGTTTTAGAAAGTTTGTAATAATTGCTTGAACCAATTAAGATTAAAATAAAAGAGGGATATATAAAGTTCACATTTGTATTTAAAAAAAAAATCAAGTACAAAATCAGAGTCAGGAGAGTGAAGTTTGGCTAGAATAACATAGTTGATAGAATATTGGACTTAGGATTCAGAAAAACATAGGATGGATTACCAAGTAAAATACTTATGATCTTAGGCCAGTTCCCTTCCCACTTAAATTGGTTTTTCATCTGAAAAATGGGAATAATAACATTTGAATGTTTTACTTTACAAAACAATCTCATACATATATGCATATATGTAGATTTCTGCAAAAGTTAAATGTTATGTGAATATGAGTTATCACTGGTCTTGAATTTTTATTAATGTATGGAAATACTGGTCAGGAATCTCCCTTTACGAATACACATTAGCAACTCTTCTGCCATTATACAATTCACAATTACCAGGGATGCTGAGAAAGCTCATACAACCAAGCTAGAGTCTCACAGCATACGTTGTGCACAAAATTGGGCTTGAAAACAAATTTTCCAGACTTCCAGCCAGCTCTCTATCACTAAGACAATATTGCCTCTTAAGACTGGCTGCTATTGCTTCACTGAAATGATTTTCTTTTTGTGTTGTGGGATCTCTGTTCCATGACATCTTTCTATATGACTTTTGCTAAATGAAAATTAATATAGAATTAATAAAAAAAAACAAAAATCTGGACATTCTGTTTTTCTTAATGAAACATTTTCTGATTCCCACAGTACCACAGTACTAAATACCACATTCCTTATACCTTACCTAGAACTGCTAATACATTTTTCATGTAATATTTTTAAAAACTATACTTGCATATATTAGCTTTTATTTTTATTTTTGTAAGATTGAGAGCTTCATTAGACAATACATTTTAATTTAAACTAAATTCTTCTGAAACCTATGTCATAAATGTTTATTGAATGGATATATATATACCTATATATACACGCATATATATGAATGTATGTACTTTTCTTGAAGACTTGCTGATCTGTGTAATATAATTTCCTATTTCTTTGTCAGTCACTATCATTGAGCATTGAGCTGAATATAAATTTCAAGTATTGCTACTTTGTATTCAAGGCAGGTGGAGGTGGGATGGGTCTCCTGTCCTTTTAAATTAGTGGCAATAGACATTTATCTATGTTCTGTTCCTTTGTGCACATTCCACTAATGAATTAATAAATGGAAAAATAAATAATTCATTCTGCATGTACATATATTTTACAATGAATAGTTATCTCTTATAAAAAATGGTAGTACTTAAAATGAAATTCTCTGCCAATGCAGTTGCCCCTTTTTCTGATTGCATGACCTAAAAGCTATGTACATCATGGCTGATGGATCTGAGGCACTATGATGCTAAAGAATAATTCTGTTTTATGGTACTATTTTTTCCCAAACAACATTGGGCAGTTTTGTAAATATTTAATGGAAATACATTTAGGTGTCACTGGCCTAACCCCCAAAGAGACGAATTTGTATATTAGGAAGAATTCATTAAACTACAGGAAAATGTAGCATATGAAAATGTTAAAAAGCACTCATTACCTTGAAATCCTGCTGAGTAAGAAAGGGAGAGGAAGGGAGATAGAGAAAAAGAACAATAAAGAAGGTGTTTGTTATGCATCTCCCACATAAATGGGAATAGCTAGAGGGATAGCTATTAAAATTACTGGGCTTATTGCTACAAGAAGCCATTTTTCTCTTTACTTTGTTAAAATATGAAGGCTAGAACATACATGATTGTAATGCAGCATAAGATTCTGAGATAAACTTATTGTTAAATGCATCACAGTCAGCACACCAATGAGTATGTGTTAGAGGGAGAAATAAGGAAATAAAGTTACCTATACACACCTTTGAAAGTAGTCCACATAGTAAGCTACAAATGCATTGTGTTCTCTGAATGGAATTCTCAAGATTGCCTTATATATATAATCTGCATGTAAAATAGCCCAGCATGCTTTCCTAGATCTATAGTAGATAATTTGAAGTTTGATCACATGAAGAAAAACAATTTCATGCAAATGTGCATATATATAGATTCATTCTCCAATTCCATGGAGTTTGAGGAAAGGACTATCTTCCTGATCCCATTCAGATTTATTAAATGTTAAGGTTTTATTTTTTTCTATCTTTGTAAACAAACTTTTACATAACAAAAAATTATCTTTTCTAAATAAAAACCAATGGTAGAAATAAACTTGATAGATCAAGTATATTCAGATTAGTCCAAGGCAGTTACTATAATGATGTAATCTTTTAACCATAAAACCTTAAAATAAAGCTTTTGTGTAACAAAATAGCAACATAATGGAACTCATCTAAAAATCCATTAATGGAATACATAAAAAATGGCCCCCTACTACCATCAATTAAAAAAATATCCATGCATTTAACGGGTGTACTAACCTCATATATCAAACTTCCAGTCACTAGATGGTCAACATTAAAAACATCCTCCTCTCTATTTTAACCTTTGTTGGGTCCCATTTCACTTTTCCTCCATGCTAAAAACATTTTCTAGACCAATTAAAGGCCTTCCAATAACAGATTGGATAAGAGATTCTCATTTACTTTTGCTAATTCTTTGTTGTGTTTTGTCCTTTGAAGAGGACCATGATATCAGGGAAGAAATGTCATGGCATTCAAGTAAACTGGATTTAAGCGAGGGAAGGCTGTGCGAGGTCACCTGCCTCACTCTTCCTGAACAAGATGTTCTCAAAAAAACCTGAAGAGACATGTATGAGCTGACGGAGATGAAATGTACTGTGTACAAAATTATAACAATATTTTAAGAGAAGCAGCTGAGAATGACATAATTATTCTCAGCAATAAAATAATCCAAGACAATTCTGAAGGACTTATGATGAAAAATTCTATCCCTACTCAAAGAAAAACTGATAATGTTGCCTAGGAACTGAAGCATACTTGTTTTGGCGGGGGTTGTTTGCTTTATTTTTCTTGAGGGTTTGTTTGTTTGTTTTGTAAGGAGTCTATATTTTCCTTTACAACATGAATATTATGGAAATGTTTTACTTGACTCCACATGTAAAATGTATATTGAATTGCTTGCATTGTCATTGAAGGGCAGATTAGGAAGGAAGAAGGAAGAGAATCTGGAATGTTGATGAATATTAAAATTAGTTCTTATATATATTCCCAAAAACAAAAGAAAAAAAGAGGTGAAAAAAAAGATTAGTGCTTGAAGGTTCAGTAACCGAAGTTCAAATTTTGCTCTAATAGATAGCTACAGGTGTCTGATCTATCTGAGCCTCAGTTTCATTATCTATAAAGTGAATATATTAACTATTCAATTCACTAGTTTGTTATAATGAAAGCATCTTGTAATTATAAAGCATTATGTAATTTTGAGTTATTTCTAAATTTAAAAAAAACAAAAAAGAAAAGAAATGATTTATAGATATATATGTGTGTGTATGTGTATATATAAATACATAAATATATATTTGTGCATGTTTACATATATATACATATATGTACAAGCACACATACACATATATATTTTTAGATGGGCTTTATAACAGTTCTAACTAAGGGAAAGGGAAATCCAAAGAGTACTTAGAAATCATCTGCTGCATAAATTTGTAAATAGATATGTTGATCAAGTGGGAAAATATCAAAAGCAGTATAGTGATCATTAGGAAAATAGCAATAAATAACAAAATTAAGAATCTTATACATTAAGCATGAGAATCTATAATTAATTAGTAAAGACTCATGAGCTTATCTACTAAGACATGGAAAGGATCTTAGAGATCATGGAGTCCAATTCCCCATTAGAATATAAATTTCTTGGGAGAAAATATTTTAATTGTTTTTATCTCTATCTTGAGCACCTAATTCAGTTGCAGAAACTTAATAAATGCTTCCTGATTGTTACTCTTATTTTACAATTGAAGAATCAGAGGACCAAAGAATTTACTTTAAATGACATTACCAAGGTCACACAGGTAAAAATAAAATTCCAGATTTGAAATCATGTTTTCTGACTTCAAATTGACTTTTTTATGCATCGTGCCACTGTACTTTTAGCAGCTTTGGAGCTAAAAAAAAGAATAAAGAATGATTTGCACATAGCAGTATGAACTAGTGGGGAGGATGATAGATATGGAAATAGAGTACTTTGTGTGCCTAGGCACAGTGCATGGAGAGTTGAAATTGGAAGCCGAAAGTTGTTATTATTGTTCAATCATTTCAGTCGTGTCCAAACTCTTCATGTTCCTATCTTGGGATTTTCTTGGCAAAAATGCTAAAATGGTTTGCTGTTTCATCTTTTAACTCATTTCACAGATGAGGAAACTGAGGAAAACTGTATTATGTGACTTGCCCAGGTCACACAGCTAGTAAATATCTGAGACTGTATTTGAACTTAGTAAGAGGAATCTTCTTGACATCAAGCCTAGTGTGTCACATCTAGCTACCCTTGAATCAGAAATAACTCAGTTCAAATTCTGACTCAAAATCATACTAGATATATCACATTGAGCTTCTTGTTTAATCTTGTGTACCTCAGTTTCTCTCTATTATAACCAGTGAACAGAGGATTATGAGATGAGTTTGAAGCAGTAGAAGAACATCTTATATCAAGGAATCATTCCCACTCCTATCCTCAAATCCTGCCTTTGAAGAAAGCTAAGCCAGGACTTATCCTTATAGGAACCTTGTGTCTACTGTCAATAAAACCTCTTGGGGAGTTTCTATCTTGGGGAAACTATTACTCAGCTATTTACTTCCATGGCAAATATCTAAGATAGTTTCAAGGAGATAACTACTACACATACTCAAAAAAAAGGAGGCATTTGGGAGACATTCATACTTACAGTCATGCTGGAGGCAGATCAAAATGTCTTATAAGCTAAATTGTGAACATTTGCACATTGGAAATTGGCAAAGGCTACAAATCAGGATTTGATTTATTGTTTTGTTGATTGCCTAGATTTGGGAATATAATGGAGAAAATATTCATACTTATTAAAAACTTAAAGATGGGTCATGACTATGATTTTTTTCATTCAGTTGTTTGACATTTACCAGTACACCACTGTGACAACATTCCTCTCAAAGTTTAGCTTCTTTATCCAAGACATCTTTGCCCTCCATTAACATGTAATTCTGTATTTCCTTTACAAGTGACATTTCTGGTTTAATTCCACATCTTCAAAAATACTTCCGTACTATACTGACAATATCCATACCTTTTATACTATCATAATTTATATTTAGACCTTAGACATCAAACAGGACCCTCAAATCATTTGCAGTTTGCTATCTGAAATTTAAGAATATCAATTTTAAATATAAGAATCAATCAGTTTCAAATATTTTGCACACCTTTTCTTGCCAAGTACTCAGGCTCCATTGAAAGTCTGACTCTTACTACATACTGGAGCTATTATTCACATATTGAATAAAAGATACTTCTGGAAACCTAGGAAGTGATGCTTTTGGAATTTATTTCTGGAGAAACAAAAGAGGATTAAAAAAGAAAAATTTGATGAGTAGAAGGTTCATAATTACCCACTGTTAGGAGCATAGCAACAAAAAGATCTACTCATCTAATTCCACAAAAAGGATAATTTAGTTTTCCTAAAGAAGATATTCTGCAGAGATGATCTAAGGACAACTTGTTGAATGGTTTTGGCTTAAAATCATCTTTTTCATTTTACTGTGAATTCCAAATTAGAAACCTGAAACTTTTAAGGGTGTGTTTTATGTGAAACTCAACTTTTGAGTTCTTTAAAAAACAAAACAAAACAAACTACTTAAGCTAGTCCTATTTATAGTGTGATTATTCCAAAATATATGTGAAAAATTGGCTTTTCATATGAAAAGAAAAAATATGTTATATATTCATATACTTATATATGCATTTTATAACATATGAGTATATACAAATGCAGGGATATGTTAATATATAAAGGTATATGATTATATGTGCACATATCTGTAATAGATGTATATAAACATAGTGTATAATTGCATATATGTACATGGTTGTACATAAGAATATAAAATTACATTGTGTTTTTGTCTACATATACACATGAATGTAATGTATATTTAACATGTATACACAGCTGTTGAGCAAGGAGAAAAGGATATTGTATATCAGAGCAGATAAAGAACTTTTTACATAATCAAGAAAACAGATTCTAATCTCACATCTTATATGTACTGCATGATTGACTTTGAGCATGTTAGTGTACCAGTCAACTCATTAACATTCTAAATTGCAGAAAAAGTGTCAGCATGCACCAGTGGTATGGGAGATGAGGGAATTCATACTAGGAGCTCTTTAGTCTAATGAAATTTCAATTCTATCCAAAAATAATATGTATACATAAACACAGGCATAGTGGTACAAAGGATTATGGTAAGAGGGATAGAACAAAATATAATAAAGACAGAAAAGAAAGTATCACAGTGGGTAAAGAGAGGCTAAGATATCATAGAAAGGCAACTTGAGGAGTTTAAACATATTTAAAATACAATTGTAGATAGGTAGATAAATAGATGATAGTCCCCTGACATAAAAGAAGGCAATGAACTTGACATTTATGTAGAACTTCCAGATTTTTAATAAATTTTACAAACAATGTCTCATTTCACACTCACAAGCTAGATACCATATATTATTATTAGCCCATTTTATAGATGAGGAAACCAGAACTTGCTGCTTTGTCAAAAGTCAAAGTTTCCAACTAATGTTTTCTTGACAAAATACAGTCTTTTCTTTGTGCTATGCTGCTGATATTTTCTGTTCCTGTGCTCTTTATATTTCTGATTTTATTTTTCTGCTTGCTGTGTAATAAATTTAAAAATTCATACAAATAGACTGTTTTATATAGTCTACATAGTTTTACCGAAACAAGAATTTAAAAAAAAAAATAGGGATCCAATATGGTATAAATTTTCAGAAGACTTAATGAAATCTTATGGGACATATATGAGATTAGTGGTCCAAGATGTGTACTCAAGTGTCAGGATGTTATCATAGCCAAAGAGGTAATATATCCACTTTGCAAATCCAGGAAAGCTGCAGCTGCTTCCAAAAAATAGCAGATACCATATGGCACTAGAAAGAAGCATAATATAATACAAAAGCCATTGGATATGCAGTCAGAGGATCAAATGCTTCATGTTACCTCTATAACCTTGCCAAATGATTTCATCTTCCTAGGTCTCTCTTTGTCTGTAAAGCAAGGGGAGGGGAGTGTTGCACTAGAGGGCTTTGAAATGACTTCCTACTATCTGTGGTCTGTGATCCATTTCGTTTTCCCTTCTGAGCTTACCTACAGAAAGCACTTTTTACAAAAGAAAAATCCAAGACTTCTGAGCTGATTTTTCTTCTTTTAATTGAGTGGCTTACCATGCAATAATTTCAGTTGTGATATTTTGGAAAGTTGAAGAAATGATAACTCTGAAACCTCTTATTGATCAAGCAGTGTAGCTCCTAGTTCCCTCTGTTCCTGAAAACATGTTGTTGTATATCTCTGTATTTTCAAATAGTGTGTTTCCCAGCAAAAGTCTTTTGTGTTAGTCTGTTCTGTAAGCTGCCTGAAGAAGAACATTGCAAAAAGGCCAACCCTTTTGAAAATTAAATGAATTCAGACAGGGAAAAATTAAGGGAATTTTTTTAAAGTAAGCCACATCATGAACTGAGTTTCCTTTCTCACAAACATAATGTCTTAGATAAGCAAAGGTTGTACTAAACTAAGACAGAGATAGTTGCATCTGGATTTGTCAGCTAGAAAAAGACAATAAAGTTCCTGTTTAGTCATATAGTAGCAAAATTCAGTCACATAGGGAACTCTAACTAAGAAAAAAAAGATAGTGTAATGTTATGCTAAATACCTAGGGTTTAGAGTTCAAAGACCTGGATGCAAATCCTAGCTGCTTTATTCATTTGTCAAGTGTATGTTGGCAAATGCAGTCATTCTACCAGTTTTTAGGAATTCTATTTTTGCTGTCTATTGCATATTATTGTGAAGAGGAAGAGAAATAGTGTAAAAGTACTTTGTAAAATATAAAATAAATAAAATCATATTATATATGACCTGGAGAGACAGCACACCATTATGGAAAGAGCATAGGATTGGATTTAGAAGAACTGGACTCACATCTGCGCTTTTTTAATCTGACATTGACCAAATCACTTTAATATTTTAAAATCTCCATTTCCTGATCTGTGAAATTGGAATAATAGAAAACTTGTACTACCTGCCTCCAAAGAGAAAATGACTTGTCTGAGAATCACAGTTCATAGTTGGTTTGAAATAATTCAAGAAAATTCTCTTATAGTCACACAAGACTTTATTAATGCCAAAGTCAACCAACCAGTCTTAAGAGTCCCTGGGAGAGTATAGAAAAATTGGGGAAACTTATGTAGTTGATAAGGAAACAATCTATATGGGAAAGCAAAGTTGCAGAGATTGGAGAGAATGATATCATCAGGGAAGTGATATCCAATACATGCAAGTAAATTGGTTTTAAGTGAGGGAGAGCTGTGCAAAGGCACCAACCTCACTTTCTGGGTCCATTTGCAAAATATAGATCAGGATGATTGAAGATGGCCCTGGATTCACTGGGAGACTACAGCCTTTTTAGTTTTATTTATTTATTTTTTTGCTGAAACAATTGGGATTAAGTAACTTTCCCAGGGTCACATAGCTAGGAAGACTACAGCCTTTTTAAGCTAAGGTCTTTAGCAGGTTTCAGTTTGACTGAGGCAACACCAAATTAAAGATTAAGGCTAAGCAAGAAATGAGGTCTCTTTTACCTACCAAAAAAATCTGGAAGTGGAAGATCCTCCAAAGTTCTGGGATAAACAGAATAATTAAAATTTTCATTCATTCTGAGCCATTTGAAACCCAATGACCAAGCAGAGCTTGGCCCAGTATTTATAGTTCTTTAACAAAGAAGAACCAGAGAGATTTGGGTTTTAGGCTTGTTCCTATCCATAAATCTCAACATATCAAGTTAGATTTCCCTTGACCAGAGACCTGTAGGTAAGTTTATGATGCCCTATGTAATTAGAGGGAAGAGAAAGGAAAGAAAGAATAGGAGTAGTAGGGAAGAGGGAAGGAGAGAACATTAAAGAAAAAGAGCTATGCTACTTAAATCAAACCCTGAGTCACTTTTTTGAAAGAGGAAGACATCCTGAGTATTAAGTATATTGAATAGATATGAGAAAAAATTATAAATTATTCCTCCACTAAGACCTTTCATTGATACTTCATCATGCTATGATAGGCTTTGTTATCTCAAAGATTAAGTATTAACTCTGGGAGGACCTATCAAAAAAAAAAAGTTAGGGTGATAAAAATCTTTCACCAAAGAAACAATCTAAATCTAGAAAAACACATCACAAGAAAGACTGGGCAAAAAGATGAAAAAAAAAAATGCTATGGCCATAGAAAACTTTAAAACCATTTGCCAAAGAATGACAGTTTCAATGTTTTGTTGGAGGGAATATCCAGAAGAATGAAGTCACAGACTCATTTGAATATTATGTATGTTCATTTTCATATGAACTGGAACCCTTCAGAGATATCCTACAAATACCCTTTAAGAATACCCTTAATTAATTTGAGGATGAGCATTTTAAAGATTTTCTATAAATGGGAAAGTAGGTGGCCATAATGAATGTTCTCTTATATATCTATTATTTTTTCAAAACTAATATCATATTATTTTTTCCCATACTTTTGGAACATATTTTATTCTTTTTCTGGCTATTTTATAAAAATCTCTCTCAATATCATCTAATTGTATCACCTATACAAGTGACCCAACTTGGCTGCTTTTCCTGCAGGATTTAATAGGCTATCAATTCTCAGCCACAGATTATGTCTTGACCTATTCACAATTAACTAAAAGCAACTAGAAGATCCTACTGAGCTTGTTATTTGTTGATTATGATGATATAGTTTCTTTGCCATTAAGGGGAAAAGAAGAGAATAAGCATTTGAAGAGTGTGCACCCAGCAATGTGTTAAGTGCTTTTTTTTATAAATATTATCTCATTTTATTCTCAAAACAACTCTGCAATGTAGTTTCTATTATCCTCATTTTATTATTGAAACAATTAAGGCAAACAAAAGTTAAGTTAGCTACATATAATTAGTTTCTGAGGCTAGATTTTTGAACTCACATCTTAATGACTCAAGGTCCACTTTAGCACTGAACTACCTCTAGTCCCTCAAGGATTCATGGAGGAACGGAGGAAAAGGAATTACTATTAGCAGAATAAAAGAAATTATAATATCACTTTTTGAATTTTGAATTATTGATATTGGGAAGAAAGGGACAGTGGGATTCAGTGGCAGAGTACTAATAGGTACTTAGTCTATTTTTCCAGGTAGCTTTCCAGGTGAATATTCTAACCTAGCTTCCTAGCTAACCAGGTGAATATATCAGCTTCTACCACAACCTCTTGTAAAGTTAAAGAAGGATTGGCTATGCTAGTTCAGATGAACAGGGTGGAAGTTTCCCAGTTTTAGGGCAAATAATGTGCTAGCCTCAAGGTTATGATCAGTAGCATAAATCAGATTTGAGTTGTAGACTTTTTGCTGATACTGAGGGCTTTTGTATTCTAAAGAAAAGAAGGATAATAAAGTACCTGCAGAGCCTTCAGAGACTTGTCCAGATACTTTCTCATCTTACCATGATATATTTCCCAAGATAGCCTTGAGCAGAATATCTTTGAGGGAGGCCTAGTATTTAGTAGATTTGCCTGCCCTATTTCTAAGGGGAAGACAGGTCAGAAAGAATTTATACTTGAATATGACAAGTGGTTTTGGTGTAAATATGACACTCAGAGAGAAGATTGGTGGTGTAGTATTAGCTGCATGAGCCTAGGAAAGCCATTTAACCATGTTTGCCTCAATTTCCTCATCTTTAAAAGCGACCTAGAGAAGGAAATGATGAACCACTCCAGTATCTTTGTTAAGAAAACCCCAAATGGGCTCATGAAGAGTTGGGTATGATTAAAAAAAATACCAAACAACAATAGTAACAAATAACTGAACTTAGACTCTACCAAATTAGCCTCTGAGCTATTGATATACCATAGTCTTCTCTATTGTTCCAGCCATCAATTGCTTTGAATTAGTATTCTTTTCTTGCCAAATAACCATTATGACCACCATTACAATTTACTCTCCCTTGCCCTAATTCATTAAATTCATCCCACTTCCTCTGTCTAGCAATAACCTTTGAAATCTCATTCTAACCTTTCTCTTTCAGGTAACTTAGTTCCTTTCATACAATCCAATTTTTTTTTCAGTTCCCCAAATGTGATACCATGTTTTTCCTCTACCTGGAATATTTACCCTATTCATATCTATTTGTCAGATGTTGCATTTTTGCTTACTCCTCAAATTCCTCTTTAGTTCTTCATCTTTAAACATATATCTCTCAAGTATAATGGAAGATTTTTTGAAGGTAGAGCCCATTTTGTCTTAATATCCTAACATATTGATAGACACATGATATATATTAGAGCAGGGGTCCTCAAATTATGGCCCGCAGGCCAGATTCGGCAGCTGAGGACGTTTATCCCCCTCACCCAGGGCTATGAAGTTTCTTTATTTAAAGGCCCACAAAACAAAGTTCTTGTTTTTACTATAGTCTGGCCCTCCAACAGTCTGAGGGACAGTGAACTGGCCCCCTATTTAAAAAGTTCGAGGACCCCTGTATTAGAGTTTTGAATTGTTTAATTGCTTTTTACCTCTCTTCATCATAGCTCAGGTCCCTGGATATGTTATTAACATGCTGAACATCTGCTCCTCTGTTACTGAAGGGATGGGTGTGTGCATATGTCTGTATGTAGAATTTATTTTAATCTATGTTGATTTTTATTTTTTTCCCCAGGTCTTGGAAGAATGTGACTAACAAATACTTGGAAATTTGCCATAGACTGATGGGTCCACACCCCTGGTTTAATTTAAGCAGATCATCATCAGAATATATTTAAGTATCTACTTGTCTGAGATTATGTCTGTACCATAGAAATATAACCACCTTACACCTCCTTCCTGTCCCTAAAACTTAAACTTTAAGGAATCTGATCACACTTGTATTTAAACCTAGAAATGAAGAAGAACATAATATGGGTTGAATTATTGTGTCCTTTTAAGGAAAATCTGCTAAAAAGGCATTAAGAAGGTGATTTGAGATCTTCATCTTGACTGATTACTTCTATAACTTCCCACCCCCAAATCAAGGTCTATCATATGGTCTCTTTGTTAATTTCAAACTTGAACTATTTCTGTTTGAGTTCTTAAAAATAGCAGGTAAAATCAGGTAATGGCTCTGCAGTCTTATCTGCTAGTTACTTAGGGATATGTGGCATATAAAGTCCTGCTGATTTGGAAATGGGATGGCTGCTTAAAAATGCTTCTGAGACATATCCCTCATTATTACTTTCTTAGTTTTTTTTTTTATTATTGTAGGTGACACTAGACAGAATATGTTAGAGTTGAACCTTTTTTTAAAATAAAAAATGGAGGTCAAGGACATACTAAGACACTGCTTCCCTGTACTATCTACTACCTTCTCCTTCTTTTTCTGCTAGAGATGTGTTCTGTCATAATTAAAGAATGTTTCTTAAATTGCTGCAGGAAAGATGAGTCTCATCTCCTTATTTAAAGATTTCCCCCCAAAGATGAAGAAAAGTTTCTTTTCCCTATATTGGGATACTATAAAAGCTTTTTTTTTCTTCTCCTAGCTAAATAATCACATCTTTGGTCTTTCCTTAGGCTCTATTTTTCAAGTTCTTTAATTTTTTTTTTTGTTCTGCCCCTTTGAATCTTCTCCAAATTTATGACTAAAATAGTAGAATCAATAAATGTCCTTTAAGGAACTGTAATAAAAGAAGCTTATAGTTATTAAAGAGCTTTACCAAATCATATATTAGATTATTTTATTACAGAAGCACTGTATTTGGGTGGTCTTTGATTTGCTTCATTCAAAATGAACCATAACCTTACCCTTCTGAATAAGTTATGCTATAAAATTATCTTTATTTTTTCCTTTAAAAAAGTAGAATCTACTGCACTAAGCATAATAAAAGTACAGTGCATCCATCTCTGCCAGGAAAGTTCAGGCTCAGCAGTTTGATATGACACTAATTTACTTGTCAAGTGATTTATAAAGATTCACAAACTGTAGAACAATATGATTAGATGTTACTTTTGTTGATTCAATTACAACTGACGTTTTAAAGATACTAAAAATGACTTTAAATGGCTTGGGCAAGAATTAACTTTCTTAATGGAATGTATTATAGCAATGTGCTCTGCAAAATATTGTGGATCCTGAATATCTATCCATCAAAGATTTGGAGGTGTCTCTCATCTTAATCCCATTTTCTCAAGCCTCACCCATCTCTAGAAATGGTTCCTCCACTTTTAGCCTTCCAAGTCCATTTAATAACTTCACAAAAATTAGCTTTTACAAAAGAATTTTTACTTCAAATAAAGCCTTTGAAGACAAAGGTACAGGTATTTTATTTTAACAGCTGAAGGCACATATTTCCTTATCTTACTTTGTTTACTAGGGATAGTAGACTTTCTCTTAGATAGTTTGTACTTAGCATTGGTTCTATTAAGTTCATTCATAAATCTTGCACGAGATCTCATCTCCACTGCTACTGGAACAAGTCCCTAGTTATTCCTTGCTCCTGGAGGTTTCAGTGCTGAACACTCTAAAAAATACCAAAATTTCCATGTCCACACACCCAAATGCTCACTTTGTTGACCTTTGAAATTTAAATGCTTAGAGTTTCTTAGTTTTCTCCTAAAACAGAAAATAATGATCATAAAAGTTGAGGACCAATGAATGCTGACCTTGATGTGGAGGATTCAAGAAGTCTCTCCCTTTAGTGCCTGTTATTGTCGTTTTAGCCACATCTGAGCCTTCATGAAACCATTTGGGATTTTCTTGGCAAAGATTGCGAAATGGTTTACTCCTTCCTTTTACAGTTCATTTTATAGAAGAAGAAAATTGAAGTAAGTAGGATAAGTTAACTTGGCCCAGGGTACACAAACAGGTTCTGAGGTTAGATTTGAATGAATGAATTTGAATGGAAAAAATGAGTCTTCCTGACTCCAGGTCTGGCACACTATCCACTGTGCCATTTGGCTCACTTGCACCCCTTTCTTTATAGAACTATCTCTTACCCAATGTCATAAGCAAAGGAGTTAAAAAAGCAAAAGCTAAAAGAAATGGTTGAGGCCAATGAAACTTTTTTGAAGGAGTCTTCAATTCCAGTTATACAGCTAAGATTTTGGGGGAAGGAGGTTTATTTTAACAATATGGATGATAGACCTGATCCACAGAACTTTTACAAATGTACACCATTTCTCCAAACAGTTCCATCATACATCATTACAACACTTCCAGAATTAGGCTCCCCAGATCCCCATATGTGCCACTCTCTTGTATCAGTATGCGTACTTTCTCAGTGCTGAAAAACTATTGGTCCCAGGTTGCTATTTCTTTTGAGGAAAGGACAAGCTGGAGCAGGGAATAGCTTTTTGAATGAGTATTAGGTATAAATTATAAACATCCAGCTTTCAAACCCAATTGTTGCCCAGAAATTAGAAGTTTCAACTGATTATGGCAAATAATCTAGAATATAACTCATTTATAGAATCCCTAAAAATCAATTTTGATCAAAGCATCATTATGGGATTTGAAAGTCCCAATTAATCTACAGATCCAGTTTAGATAGATGCATATTTCAAGTAAGTAATATTACTTTTAAAGTAATAAATCAGAGGTTGTATTTCTTTTCTATTTTCATCTCCAGTATTGGGTAAATAGGTAAGTATTCTAAAATGATTTCCACATTTCAAAAAAATATTTATACATCTATGCATTTATATTCATTCATTTGTTAAATTTAATTGAGTTGATTGCTACAATGGTATTCTATCACATTTATATATTATAAAAAGTTTCACCATTTCAAAATTTGTGGCTACCAACTTTTTTCCTAATAATTTTCTATGACAAAAAAATGTTGCTATAAGTATTTTGTTCATATTAACTTTTTACAAAATATTCTTAGCAATGATATTATTGAGTTAACAGTTGACTTAGTTTTGTGTTACTTTGGTTATAGACTCACATTGTTTGCCAAACAATTAGATTAATCACAGCTCTATCAATAATGCATGTGTGCCTATATTCCCACAAACCCTCTAATGCTCACTAATTTTTTTTTCCTTTCTTTTTTTGAGGGATAAGGGTCACAATTTACAATCTTGTGGGCGTAATACAAACCCTTTATAATTTCACTTAGTATTGTCATTTATCTTATATTAACAAGATTATGAATGAAGGTAACCTAATGTTCCTAGATCTCAAACTACATCATAAAGTAGTAAATATCAAATCTATTTGGTACTGATTTTTCAAAAAATAAGAAAAAAGCATGATTGATGGAACAAATTAGATAAATAATATCTAAAAAATTATCAGACATAGTAGTATAGAATTAGAAAAGATTTCTTGTTAAAAACAAAAAGAGGAAAACCAATATGAAAAATATTAGGTTTAGAACATAATTTCATACCAAATATCACATAAAAACCAAAATTTACAAATGAAAAAGCATAAAAAGTTATGTAAAATTTAGAAATGGAAAGAAAATACCATTCACAACCATGAATGGAGGGAGAGGGCTTGACCAGTTAGAAATGAACAAATTCTAGTAAGATGATTAAATTTGATTATATTAAATTTAAAAAGCTTTCATACAAGTATTTTCAATACAATTATAATAAGAAGTAAAACAATTTAATAAGGGAAAATAGCAGCAATTTTTCCATTAAAGCCTCAGTATCTAAGGTAAATAGCAAATGGATACAAACATAGGAGAAAAAGATTCATTCCTCAAAAGATCAGAGGACAGAAACAGGAAATTTTCAAAAGAAAAAATGTAAACTACCATTACCCATGTACCAATTAACTGATAAGAAAAATGCATATTACAATACTATTTATCTAATATATTCCATCAATTATGCTTTTTTCCTATTTTTTTAAAAATAAGTACCAAATCTATCTTTGGCAATGAGAGGATCCAATTCACTTCCAACTGATCAGTGATGAACAAAACCAGCTACACTCAGTGAAAGAACACTGGGAAATGAGTGTGGACTACAACATAGCATTTTCATTCTTTCTGTTGTTTTAAGCTTGCATTTTGGTTTTTCTTGTGTAACAAGATAACTGTATAAATATATACACATATATTGTACTTAACACATACTTTAATATATTTAACATGTATGGGACTGCCTGCCATCTAGGGAAGAGGATGGAGGAAAGGAGGGGAAATTTTGGAACAGAAGTGTTTGCAAGGGTCAATGTTGAAAAATTACCCATGTATATGTTTTGTCAATACAAAGCTATAATAAAAAAATAAAAAATAAATAAGCACCAAATTGATTTGGCATTTACTAATTTATAATGTACTGTGATATCTGGTAACATTAGATTCACTTTGTTCATAATTTTTGACTGGGGCTTGGTAATATGAGATACATGGCAATACTATGTAAGTTAAATTACAAATTTAGTGACATACAAATCAAAATATCAACAGTTATTTTATAAGACTAGATGCAAATATAACAAAATTCATTTAAAGCACTTTTGACAAAAGTCTCAAAATAATGGGGGTGGTGAATGTATCATGCCTTAAACTATTTTCCTTAGGTACCTTTCTTATTACTGAGTCATCAGCAAAGCACTGGAAGAAGGACAAAACACTTGACAAGTTATAAATCTTCACTAATTTTTTCCTTTAAAATTAGATTTTCAAAAGCTAAATCAATGAAAGGAAAGCTTTGAAGGTTGAACACTAAGAATAGAACTGCTAATGATCGATGTATTTGAAGGTACTAGTGTAACTAAAGATCAGCTTATCTGTGTTCAGAGGGGCTAGCCAAAAGCTATTAACTACAGCATGGTGATTGTATATTATGATTGATACTATTATTGTCATAGAGTGTGCTAACTAAACTAGTCATTGGGTTAGAATTCTTTTTTTATCCTCATAAAGCTTTTTATTTTCAAAAGATATACATGGATAATTTTCAACATTCACCTTTACAAAATATTGTTTTGTAAATTTTACCCTCCCTTCCTCCCACTCTCTCTCCTGGAGGGCAAGTAATTCAATATATGTTAAGCATATGTAATTCTTTTATACATATTTCTACAAATATCATGCTGCACAAGAAAAATCAGATCAAAAAGGAAAAAACGTGAAAGAAAACCAAATGCAAACAACATCAAAAAGAGTTAAAATACTATATTGTAATCCACACTCAGTTCCCATAATCCTTTTTCTAGGTGTAGATGGCTCTTTTCGTCACAAAACCACTTGGACTGACTATAATTATCTCATTATTGAAGAGAACCACATCCATCAAAACTGATCATCATTTAATTTTACTGTTGCCATATATAGCTATCTCCTGGTTCTGCTCATTTCATTTAGCATCAGGTTATATAAGTCTCTCCAGGCCTCTCCGAACTCATCCTGCTGATTATTTCTTATAGAAAAATAATACTCCATAATATTTATATACCATAATTTATTCAACTATTTTCCAACAGATAGGCATCCACTCAGTTTCCAGTTCCTTGCCACTACAAAAAGGGCTGCCATAAACATTTTTGCACATGTGGGTTCCTTTCCCTCCTTTATGATGTCTTTGGGATACAATCTTATTAGAAACACTGCTGAATCAAAGGGAATTCACAGTTTGATATTCCTTTGGGCATAGTTCCAAATTGCTCACCAGAATGGTTGGATATTTATCTTTTCATCTTAGCCAATGTGAGAGGTATGTAGTGGTAGTTCAGAGTTGTCTTAATTTGCATTTGCCTGATCTATACTGATTTAGAGCACTATTTCACATGACTACAAATGATTATAATTTCTTCATCTGAAAATTTTCTGTTGATATGCTTTGACTATATTAGTTGGAGAATGGCTTAAATGCTCATAAATTTGAGTTAATTCTCTATATAGTTCAGAAATGAGACCTTTATCAGAACCCTTGAATGTAATTTTTTTCTTACTTTATTGCTTCCCTTCTAATCCTGTCTGCATTGATTTTGTTTGTACCAAATATTTTTAGCTTAATTTGATAAAATTATCTATTTTGTGTTCAATAGAATATTCAAATTCTTCTTTGGCCACAAATTCCTTCCTTCTTTGTGAAGATCTTGTATTTTTAAATCAGCAGGAGACAGGAATTCAGGTTAGGGGAAAATCGTCAGTCTTTATTCTCAGTGAAGAAAGATCGGAGGTGGAAGAGAATCGGCGATAGCAATGTGTGCAGCTGAGTCAAGAAGCTAGCTCAACCAGCAGACACACAACCAGCAGCTAGGAGTCTCGAACCCAGGCCCAATCTCCCCCAGCTTCTCTTCCTGTCCCTCCCTCTGCCTCCACCCACCAAAATCGTCATTTCCTATACAACACATCAGGACTTGCACGGAGAGTGAGCAGGGACCATTCTTTATCCAATCACGTATATTAATAGAGTATAGCCCAATTACTAGTTAGCCTCACATACTTGGGACCTCAGTGCATCAACTCAAGCCTCAGCCCATTACATCTCCCGCTTTCTTTTATTTTAGAGCACAGGTGGTCATGCCATCCCTGACTCCTCAGGGAGGTCAGAGCCCCCAAGGGGAGGTGATCACAGCCTTCCTAACTTCTCAGAGAAGGAGGTGAAAGCACCAAAAAGGAGGTGATCACAGCCTCCCTGACTTCTCAGAAAAGGCGGTGAAAGCACTAAAAGGAGATGATCACGCCCTACCTGACATCTCAGGAAGGGAGATGAAAAGCACCAAAGGGAAATGGGGGTTGCTAGTGGGTTTCTGGGCTGAAGGATCTTATTATGCACAAACCCATCAGCATGGGAGGTATTAAACAAGCACATAGCAATAACGCAGAGGCTATTAGGGATGACCCTCCCCTCAGTCAGTGCAGGCTCGATGTGGTGTAACAAACATGAATTGTACACACAAGTAGCGGAATAGCAAACAATATAAATCAACATGGTGTTGGAAAAGATCACCGAAGTCCCTAGAAGGTGGGTATGTAAACAACAGTCACACATACACCTTCTTCAGCAGCCAAGAGATAGTCCAAAACCAATCTATTGTCCATTGTTTCACATGTCAGGAATCAATGATCCCCCTGAGTTTTTGAAGTCCTGCAAAAGTCTTTTTATGTGTTAGGGAATCCAATGATTGCAGCAGATTTTGAAGTATTGTAACAGTCTTATCATTTCTCAGAGAATCCAATGATTCCTGAGGGTTTTCGAGTCCTATGGCTCAAAGAATCCAATGATTCCTGAGGGTTTTGAAGTCCAACAATCTTTGATGTCCATGAGTCAAACGCCATAACTGCCAAGCTCTTTCAATGGTGAGCACAATCAGCAACAGCACCACCCGATATTTCTTGGGTCTTCTCCTTTGTTTAAAGTCTGCTCCGTCTCTTGCGATGGACAAGGCAAATATGGCTCGTTGGCACCCATCTGATTCCTTCTCCACCTGTGGAGATACAAGCAAACCCTCTCCCAAAGCAGTTAGCCTATCTGGTCCCTTTCCATTCCACCACTTTCTGGTCTCCCACATCACCTGGCGATTATCTAAAGATAGTGGAGCTGCTGCACTGGACACTGACCTTCCGGTGGGTTATAAAACCTGTTCGCCAGAGGCAGTGGAATCTTTGTCAAAAATCAAGAAGTTAATAGTATAAAGAGCTAGATTTAGAAGTTCTCTAGGGTTACCTGTGGCTCCCCTTTCTTTTGTTTTTGGAGGAGGTTCTTAATATCTCTGTTTCTCCTCTCCACTATTCTGTCCTTGAGGATTAAAAGGTATGCCGTGGTGTGTAAAATCTTTATACTGTGCACAAAAGTGTCAAAATGTTTTGAATATAAGCAGGACCATTGTCGTTTTATTTTTGTGGCACACCATAATAAATGCTTGTATGAAATTCAGTGACCACTGGGCTGTCTCTTTTGCTGCTGGCATTGTAAAAGTAAATCCTGAAAAGGTGTCTACCACAACATGGATGAAAGACAGACGACCAAAAGATTTATAATGGGTCAATCATTTGCCAAATTTCATTGGGTCTAAAACCACGGGGTTCTTCCCTGGAGGCAGTGTAGGAGCATGGAAAGGAAGGCAAGCCTGTACAGGCTTTACTATGCTCCTAGCTTCCTCTCTTGTTATTCCAAATTGTAAACGTAAAGTCGAGCAGCCTGATGATATTTAGAATGAGATGCCTGAGCTTCTTGGGTAAAGGGGTATTGATCATAGTTGAAGGCTATCTGCCTTTGAATTGCCATCAAATATGGGACCTGGAAGTCCACTATGAGAATGGACATGTAATATATAGATCTTACCTGGATGTTTTCTCACTTTGCTCTTGAAGTTTCTTAAAGAGCTGATATATATTAGAGCTGCAAATTTTATTTGAGCTGTGGCAATTCTTTTACCACACCTACTGAATAGGCTGAATCAGATATTATATTTATGTCTCCTGGATAATTAATAAGAGCTAGAATGATCATCAATTCATTCTGCTTGAGTGGATGAAAGATTCTGACTACTCTCTTTATAGTTAGATCATGAGTACACAGCACAAATAATATGTTTGGATGCATCCTGAAGATAGTTGGTCCTTGAAGAGGAACTTTAGAAACTTTTTCTTCAAGAGTCCATGCCAATTATTAATAGTCTAGTTATCTTTAATGGAGACCCATGTAAAAATTTGGAGCCAGTAATAAAATTTCCACTTGGATGGTCTCACAACACACATTAATTTGTGTATTGTATAAAAGTTATATCTTATCAGGTCTTGTCCCAGATAATTGTACTGCTTGTTAGTGGCCTTTAATAAAATTCTAGCCACAAGCACTGGGTGGGTAAGGCTTTGTTCTGGGTGGGAGGTTCACCACTCTATCACACTGTGTCCTTGATGAAGGACTGCTGTGGGTGCTCTTGTGTGAAAACGATATTCCAAGGGTTTTGGTGACTCTTTCAACCATATGGATAAAGCCAGTTCAACTTCTCTCAAAGCCTCTTGAGCTTCTTTTGTAAGCTGGCTGGTGAATTTAAAGCACTGTCTCCCTTAAAATGTCATATAACGGTTGTAACTGATAGGTAGTCAAACTTAACACTGGTTGCATCCATTGGATATCTCCTATCAATTTCTGAAAATCATTCAATGTGTTTAGCTTTTCTGTTCTTGGAGAGTTTTGAACTGTAGACGTTAGGTATACTTATATCCTAAATATTGAAAAGGAGCATGTCTTTGAATTTTTCTGGTGCTATGTATAATTTGTAATTCTTAGTGTTTCTATGGTCTTTTGTAGACATGCCTCTAACATTTGTTCCTCAGGTGCACATCCAAATGTCATCCATGTAATGTAATAGATAACTTTGGGAATGCTTTTCTTTACTGGAGCAAGAGCAGCAGCAACATACATTTGACACATAGTAGGGCTGTTGTTCATTCCCTGTGGCAAAACTGTCCATTCATATCTTTTATAAGGCTCCGCTAAGTTAACGCTGGGCACTGAAAAGGCAAATCTTTTCATATCCTTCTTATCCAAAGGGATAGAATAGAAACAATCCTTAATATCTATGACCAAAGAGGCCATTCTGTAGGCAACTGAGTAGAGATGGAAGTCCAGGCTGAAGAGTTCCCATAGTTTCCATCTGTTCATTCACTTTTCTTAAATCCATTAATCCTCCATTTTCCAGATTTCTTTTCTACAACAAACACTGGGAAATTCAAGGACTCAGAGAAGGTTTTAAGTGTCCTTGGTCAAGCTGTTCTTACTATATCTAATAAGGCCTGAATTTTATCTTTACTTAAGGGCCACTCTCTATCCACACTGGTATCAGTTTTCCATTGGATAGGAACAGTGAAAGTGTTGGCAGGCCTTCAACAGCAGCCTTAAAAACCAAAGTACTCATTTTTAACCTAATTGCTGTAAAACGTCTCTTCCCCAGAGATTGATGGGGATTTTTCAACTATAAAAGGAGTAAAAACTCCTGTTTTGCCTTCAAAAGTCCATCTCATAGGGCAGCACTAACTTCAGCTACTATTATCCTCCTATCCAGACATGTAGGTGTCTGCTTTAATTTTTGGCCAGTGACTGGGCCAGCTGGCAATCTAATGACCTCTGATCTGCACCAGTGTCTACCAATCCTTCCAATGGAAGGCCATTTATATAGATTGTGAGATAGGTCGGTCAGTTGTTACAGCAGGTCCAGTAAATTGCTGGATTTTGTGATCTGGAATCAGAATCTGGGTGACTATCACCAGGCTTCTTATTAATTCTGTATGAGTAAACCTGATGCTACTATTTCTCTTGGGTGATAAGTCACACATTGTCTGCCTGTATTGATGACTGGGATATTATCTACATTCCCAGTTTCCCACATCAGTATGTGGATGGACACTGTTTTGTACGTACTCTCAGGAGGTAAATGGTCAGTTTACTGTGCCTGGAGGCAAGGGATCCATAGGCTGGAGAAGAACAGATTTCACCTCTCCAGGGGTATCTCAGTTGTCTCAGCTGCATACAACCTATTCTCCCTAATTGTAATCCCTTTCTTCCATCAGGTTGCTTCCTGGCTGATTGATTTGTAATCCTTTCTGCCATCATATGACTTCCTGGCTGATTGGTCATATTGGGGTATTGGCGTCTAGGGCACTTCTGGTGCACCATTGGCTGCCATCATGTCTCATGTTTTTGCCTGGGGCCCTGGGGCTGGGCCTCATCCTTTTCCTGAACCTGTCTCATTCTGAGGCCAAATGGAAGCTCTTTGCATTTGGACATGGGGTACTGGGTCTTGTTCTCCCACCCTGTTTTCTCATTCTTCCTCTATACCAACATTGAGCTTTCAGATGCCCTACTTTACCACAATGAAAGCATTGACGTGTCTCTCTAGAAGTCCCTTGCTGGAAGGGACCCTGTCTACCTATGTTGGGATCTTGGGAAGTCTGCATCATAGTCTGGCTATAAAAGGCATTTGTGCCCACTGTGGCACAGCGTCTTATGAACTCCTCTAAAGGAGCATCTTTGGGTAGTCCTAGTATAATTCTTCTGCACACCTCATTAGCATTTTCCTTAGCAAGTTACCTTATTAAAAAATTTGTTGTTGGATTTTCCCCGTTAGTTCTTGTGATAGCAGTCTGCAAATGTCCCACAAAGTTAGCAAAGGGCTCATCTGGCCCTTGCATTATTTTTGTGAAGGCCTCACCTTTGTCATTTTTATTGTGAATCGAAGCCCACGCTTTGATAGCATTAGCAGCAATTTGCTCATATGCTGCTACTGAATAATTAATCTGTGCTGTGACGTCTGCATATGGACCTATACCTTGTAGTAGGTCACAGGTGATCGCAGCATGAACAGCATTTTGACTATTTTGTTGGGCTTGTATTCTACAGAACTCACTATATTCAGAAAGCCACATGTAATTTTGTCCAGGTTCTAGGCATACCCTTGCTATAGATTTCCAGTCATCAGGAGTCAAGACTTCGAAAGCCAAATTCTGTAACAGCATCTTAACATAAGCTGATGTAGCCCCATAAATAGTGCAGGCCTTTTTAAGATCTTTAATGATTTCTATGTTAAAAGGGGCGTATCTTTGACTTTGTTGACCTGAGGCATTAGACTGGGAAATTACAGGAAACATAAGTGGCTGAAGCTCCCGGATGTCCACACCCTTTTCTTTGGCCTTCATTAAGCCCTCTTGGAGTCTGCTCATGATTGGATGCTGGGGGGGAGGTGCTGGTGCTGTCACTGCCCCCCCACTGCCCCTCCTCCCTCCATCCCAGAGGGTGGAGTTGGTGGAGGAGAGTCAATCACTTGCTCCTGGGGTGGGGCTGAAGCCGCCTCCTGAGGGGGAAGGTCACTACACCCTTGCTCACTTAAGTCTCCATGCACTGTGGGGATATGGTCATTAATCTCTTCATTGTCTTCCTCCTTAATATCATGGCTAATTTGAGGAGGAGTGGAAGGAGCCACGGGTTTTTTCTTTCTTCTAGGGATTCTTAGTGCTAACTGAAATACATTGTATAAATAAAATGCCTAGATGGAAATTGAATGAGGACCATATTCTCTGAAATGTATGGACATCTCTTGTCCAACCCGGGACCAGTTATCTCGAGAGATCTGCTCCTCCTCTACGATCCAAGGGGAGATATAGTTTAATATACCCACAAATCTCGCTATCTGTTCCCAAGTTATAAGTAACCCATGTATTTCTGTCAGCTTAATCATGCTTTCTATAGCACCACTCTTGGGTGGGGTTGGGGGTGGGGATGGAGAGTCTTTAGCTAGCATTTGTCCCATTTTAGCCAAAAAAAAAAGATTACTAGTTTAGTTTTTAAGAAAATAAGTTCCTTATTTGTCTATTAACAATACTCACCAAGTTCCTGGTCACCAGAGACTTCTTCAGTCCTTGGTTCCCACTGTTGGGCGCCAAATGTGAAGATCGTGTATTTTAAATCAGCAGGAGACAGGAATTCAGGTTAGGGAGAAATCATCAGTCTTTATTCTCAGTGAAGAAGATCGGAGGTGGAAGAGAATCAGCAATAGCAATGTGTGCAGCTGAGTCAAGAAGCTAGCTCAACCAGCAGCCACACAACCAGCAGCTAGGAGTCTCGAGACCCAGGCCCAATCTCCCCAGCTTCTTCCTGTCCCTCTCTCTGCCTCCACCCACCAAAATCGTCATTTCCTATACAACACATCAGGACTTGCACGGAGAGTGAACAGGGACCATTCTTTATCCAATCATGTATATTAATAGAGTATAGCCCAATTACTAGTTAGCCTCACATACTTGGGACCTCAGTGCATTAACTCAAGCCTCAGCCCACTACACTTCTTCACAAATCTGAGAGGTAGACAATCCTTTGTTCTTCTAATTTGCTGATAATATCACTCTTTATTTCTAAATCATTAACCCATTTCAAGCTTATCTTGGTATGCAGTATTAGATATAGATCAATGCCTAGTTTCTGTCATACTAATTACCAATTTTCTCAGCAAATTTTGTCAAGTAGTGAGTTCTTATCCCAAAATCTGGGGTCTTTGGGTTTGTTAAACACTAGATTACTATAGTCATTGACTCTTTTGTTCTGTGAACCTAACTATTCCACTCATTGATTACTCTATTTCTTATTGAGTACTAAATGGTTTTGATTGACTATTGCTTTATAATATAATTCATGGTCTGGTACAGCTAGGCCACCTTCATTTGCATTTTTTCATAAAGTCCCTTGACATTCTTGACCTTTTGTTCTTCCAGATGAATTTTGTTATTTTTTTTTTTTGTAACTCTAAAGGAATTTCTTAGGAGTTTGATTGGCATGGCACTGAATAAGTAAATTAATTTAGGTAGCATTATCATTTTTATTAGCTTGAGCTACCCATGAACACTTGATATTTTTCCAGTTGATTAGATCTGACTTTATTTGTGTGGAAAGTCTTTTGTAATTGTGTTCATATAGTTTCTGATTTTGCCTTGGCAGGTAGACTCCCAAATATTTTATATTATCTATATATAGTTATTTTAAAGGTAATTTCTCTTTGCATCTCTTGCTGCTGGAATTTATTAGTAATATATTTTAAAAATCCACCAATGATTTCTGTGGATTTATTTTGTATCCTGCAACTTTGCTCAAGTTCTGAATGGTTTCCAGTAGTTTTTTAGTTGATGCTCTGGGGTTCTCTAAGAATACCATCATATCATCTTCAAAGAATAATAATTTGGTTTCCTCATTACCTAAACTAATTCATTTAATCTCTTTTTGTTTGTTTATTACCAAACCTAGCATTTCTAATACACTATTGAATAGTAATGGTGACAGTGGGCAAATATGTTTCACCCTTGATGTTACTGGGAATGGTTCCAGTTTATCCCTGTTATGTATGATGTTTGCTGATGGTTTTAAATAGTTGCTACTTATCATTTTAAGGAAAATTCTATTTATTCTATACTTTCTAATTTTTTTTTAATAGGAATGGGTATTGGATTTTGTCAAATGTTTTGTCTGCATCTATTGAGATAGTCATACATTTTTTGTTAGTTTGGCTATTGATATAGTCAACTATGCTAATAGTTTCCCTAATATTGAACAAGGTCTGCATTCCTGGTTTAAATACCAGTTGATCATGATGTATTATTCTAGTGATAAGTTGTAGTAATATGTTTGCTAACATTTTATTTAAGATTTTACATCAATATTCATTACAGAAATTGTTCTGTAATTTTCTTTCTCTGTTTTTACCCTACCTCATTTAGGTATCAACACAATATCTGTGTCATACAAAGAATTTGGTAGGACTCCTTCTTTCCCTATTTTTCCAAATAGTTTGAATAGTATTGATATTAAATGTTCTTTAAATGTTTGGTAGAATTTACATGTAAATCCATCTGGCCCTGGAGATTTTTTTTCTTAGGGAGTTGATTAATAGCTTGCTCTATTTCCTTTTCTAAAATGGGACTTATTAAACAACTTATTTCTTTTTAATTTGGGCAATCTGTATTTTTGTATAGTATTCCTCCATTTCACTTAAATAATAATCATATTTATTGACATATAGTTGGGCAAAAAGCTCCTAATTATTGCTCAAATTTCTCTTCATTTCAATTCATTTATTCCTCTTCACCCTTTCCAGTTTTGAAACTAACAATTTGATTTTCCTTCCTTTTTCTAATCACATTAACTAAAGGTTTATCAATTTTCTTATTTTTTTTCATAAAACACTCACTTTTGCTTATTAATTCAATACTTTTCTTACTTCCAATTTTATCAATCTCCCATTTTATTTTCAGAATTTGAAATTTGGTATTTAATTGGGGGTTTTAATTTGTTCATTTTTAACTTTTTCAGTTGAAATGCCTGATTCATTGATCTTCTTGGTTCTCTATTTTATGTAAGTAAGCAACTAGAGATATACAACTTCTAAGAAATGTTTTGTTATTAGCATCCAATAAATTTCTTGGATGAAATTATCAGTTGTGTGTATGATTTGTTGTTCTATCCACTCATTCTTTAGGATTAGATTATTTACTTTCCAGTGAATTTTTGATCTATTTTCTTCTGAGCTTTCACTACTTTTTATTGCATCATGATCTGAAGAAAATGCATTTACTATTTCTGCCTTTCTGCATTTGATTTTGAGGTGTTATGCCCTAATAGTTGGTCAATTTTTGTATAGGCTCCATGTTGTACTGAGAAAAAAAAGTATATTATTTTCTGTCTCCATTCATTTTTCTCCTTTTTCATATCAGCACAATAAACTCAAATTATACTTGCACCCTCTAAGTATACCCAAAACACAGATGCAGATCTCAACAGATAAACTTACCATCTTTCTATATAGTGATATAAGCTTTTTAACTTTTAAAGAAAGTTATTTTTCCTTTCCTTTTTACATTTTTATGCTTCTATTGAGTTCTGTATTTGAAGATCACATTTTTCTCTTCAGTTCTCATCTTTTGATCAGAAATGAATGAAATTCACCTGTTTCCTTATCAGATTCCAGGCCCTTTGTTTCTGGAAGTTGCTAAGTATTGGGTAATCCTGATTCTGGCTTCTCAATTTTTGAATTATTTCTTTCTGGTTCCTTGCAATATTTTCTTCTTGATCTGATTATTCTGCTATTTACCTAGGATGTTCCTTGGAGTTTTTATTTTTAGGGTCTCAGGAGGTATTAGGTGAATTATTATAGTGCATATTTTACACTCTGTTTCCAGGTTATCAGAAGAATTTTCCTTGATGATTTCCTGAAAGATGATCCAAGATTTTTTTCATCATCGTTTTCAGGAAATCCAATAATTCTTACCTTGTCTCTCCTAGACCTAATTTCCAGGTCAGTTGTTTTTCCAATATGGTATTTTACATTCTTTTCTATTTTTTCTTTTTTTTGGGGGGGGGTGGGGGTGGTGTTTGGCTGATTCTTTAAGTCTCATTGAGTCATTCACTTCATTTTTTTCAATCTTAACTTTTAATGAATTATTTTCTAAAATTTGCTTTTTTTTGCCATTTCAAAAATTCTGTGTTTCAAGGAGTTCTTTTCTCTTTTCATTTCATCAAATCTATTTTGTAAGGAGTTATATGATTTTTTTCATTCCACTAAATCTATTTTTAAGTTGTTTTCTTCAGATTATTTTTGTTTTACCTTTTATCTCCAAACTCTCTCACAAAGTTCTCATTTATTTTCCCCATTTTTTCTTCTAACTCTCTTTTAAAACCCTTTTTGGAAGCAGCTTGTGTTGTAGTGGATAGAGCACCAACCCTGAAGTCAGAAGGACCTTTGTTCAAATCATACTTCAATCACTAAAATCTTCTGACTATGTGACCCTGGGCAAGTCACTTAACCCCAATTGTCTCAGTAAAAAAAAAAAAAAAATCCTTTTTGAATTCTTCAAAGAGAGCCTTGCTATATGGGGACCAATTTATACCACCCTTTGAGGTTTTATCTGGAGATAATTTGCCTTTAGGACCTGCAGAATTTGAAGTCTGTTCTTTTCTTTCTTCATAAAAGCTATCTATGATCAGAGTCCTTTTGGCTTTTTTGCTCATTTTTTTTAAAGGTCAAGGTCTGCCTTTAGGGCAAAGGCAAGATTGTCTCAAGCTTCCTCTATATGTGACAGCAGCTTTAGGCTGCCTCAGATCAGTGCTGACTACTTCTGGTACATGGTGGGAGTGGCCCAATTCTATGTTATTCTGGGGGTCAGAGGCTCACTATTTGCCTTTTGCATTTGCATTGGATACATCACACACAATCTGCTGATCCACTGACATGTAACCAGGACAGAGTAGCCAGTGCAGCTGTATTTTGGCTAAAAGCCTTGGTTAACACACTATCTTGACTCCCTGCACTTGTCTGCCTCTGTCCCCCAGATCTGACTGTAACAGATCTTTTCTGAAATTCTTCCAAAATATATTCTGGAAATTTTTTACAATCCAAATATTTGTGAGTTCTGTCACTCCAAAAACCACTTCAGAGGCTTGATCTGTTATTTATCTGATGGATGCCAGAAGGAGCTCAGATAAAGACATGTATCCTTCACCATCTTAACTCTGTCCTCAGTGGGCTAGGATTCTGAAAGGAAAGAAAACTATAAAACTGACGATCACAATGGTTTATTAACTTTGAAGAGGAAGTAAATTTCAGGGGTGGGAGTAAGTAGGCAGGCCATTACAAAGAACAACCTGGTATACACACATGCACACACACACACACACACACACACATACACAAACACACAAACTTATACTAGCAACAATCAAGAGTAGGTGATGGGACTGGTTGTCTAGGTAGAAGGATAGACAACACTCATATATACCAAATCATAAAGTGCTGTCTCCCCATATATCATTGGCGTAGGGGAGAGCACCCATGTATAGTTGAAACTGGGCATCTTATTCCCTCTTAGGGACTTATCAAGAGAGGGGTAGGCCCAGAGATTCTGCCAGTGAATTTTTCAAACAATGCCAGTGTTTACACTGGATCTCTTATTAGTAGGAAAGAGGGCCCAGATTAATAATTTAAGACTTGCTTCCTGATCATGTAGTTGTTATTATTGATGATAATAATAATATTAACATTAACCCACAAAGGAAAATCATGCTAATTTGGAGTCATGAAGAGGGTTCATATTAATTGTGTCTCTGAACTTAAATAAGTTACTTAATATTTCTAGGCCTCAAATTTATATATGTATTTAATGAGATGCTTGGCTGCTTCATCTCCAATATATCTACAAATTCTACATAAATTTATACCTACTAAGGTATAGAGAGGCATTAGACTGCATGAGCAGAAAAAGGACCTAGGCTAATTAAGTCATACAACCTCTAAGTACTGAAGGAAGACTAATTAACATTCATTTTCTTTCTTTTTTTTTTTTGTAACCTTATTTTTTATTTTATGGAATAAAATAAGTATTTCCCTAATATATTACAATAAAAAGATGATTGCACATGAAACTGAAAAACTATTATGTAAAACTTGCTATTCCTTTTGAATATACAATTAAATCATCACATAAATTTCTTTCTTTTTTAAACTTGGTTTTTCTTCCTTCTTCCTTCTCCCTCCTCCTGCCCTAGAGATGCCTACTATTAGATAACTTGGTAAAAGGGACACAAAAATTCACTGAAGAAAATACTTTACAAACAAAATAGGCCATATGGAAGTTTGAAAATTGAATGAAGAAAAGAAATCCTTAAAAAGGAGAATTGACCAAATGGAAAAAGAAGTTCAAAAGCTCCCTGATCAAAGTCATTCCTTAAAAATTAGAATTTTGAAAGTAAAAGCAAATAATTTCATGAGATTTTAAGAAAAATACACCATCAAAAGAATAAAAATTATATATCATATGCAGAGGGTAAAATAGGAATGAAAAGAATCCACTAATCATCTTATCATAAAGATATTGAAATGAAAATTCTCATGAATATTATAGTCAAATTTCTTAGCTCCCAGAACAAGGACAAAATATTGCAATTCAAATATCATGAAACCAAAGTCAGTAATACACATAATTTAATAGCTTCCCTATTAAAGGAGTAAAAAGCTTAAAATTTAATATTCCGGAAGGCAAAGAAACTAGGATTATAAAATAACATACCCAGAAAAAAATGATTATAATTTTTCAAAGAAAAATGGATATTTAATGAAATAGAGGACTTTCAAGAATTCCTGAAGAAAAGACCAAAATTGAAAAAAAAAATTTGACATTCAAACACAATTGTCAAGGGAAATATAAGAAGGTTTTAAAAAAAAGTAAAAAGAAGCAATCATTAAGGAACACAATAAATTTAGCCTATTTACATTCCTATATGAGAAGAGGATGCATGTAACTCCTGAGAACTTTATCATTAAGGGGCTAATTCGAAGGAGTTACATATACAGAGAGTATGGTGTGGGTCCATTATGTTGGGATAATTCCACAGACTCCTGCCTTCTCCCCAAAAACTAAAAAGTAAAGAAAACCCTGGAGGTGAAAAGCATGCACTGGGAGAAGGGTAAAGAGAAAGAAAGAATGGGGAAAATTACTCACATAGAAGATGTATGTAAGGAAGAGATGCTATAGTAAAGGGAGGAAGAGTGGTGTGATGGGTAATACTTGAACTTCATTTTTATTACAATATATATAAACAGCTGTCAGAAATAAAACAGACTTTTGAGGAGATACAGAATATTAAGAAAAAGAAGGGAAAAAAAAACATGAGAAAATAGAATGGAAGGTAACACCTAGTAATCATATGATTGGGGTGAACTAAACCATAAAATAGAAGGAGAAAGCAGAATAGATTAAAAAACAGAATCTAATAGTATATTGGGTAAAAGAGACATGCTTTGAGATAAAAAAAAAAAAAAAAACAAAAAAAAACACAGAGTTAAAATAAAAGGGCTGGAGCATAATCTACTTCACCTGAAGTAAAAAAGACAAGGGTAACAAACATGATCTCAGAGAAAACAAAAGTAAAAATAGACCTTATCAAATCAAGGAAGCTACATTTTGCTAGAAAGCACAATAGAAAATGAAAGGTTTTTTTTTTTTTTTTGTGTGTGTGTGTGTGTGTGTATGTATGTATATATATATATATGTGTGTGTGTGTGTATGTATGTATATATATATATATATATACACACACACATACATATATATATAATTTTAGTAAGTTTTTTTTTATAAAATAGCAATCTTCAGAAGAAGAAATCAAAATTATCTATAGTAATATGAAAAATACTTTAAATCACTACTGATAAAAGAAATGCAAATTAAGACACCTCTGAAGTACCACCTCATGCCTGTCAAAAATGATAAAGGCTGGAGGGGATAAGGGAATATATATATATATATATATATATATATATATATATATATATATGTGTGTATAGTGTGTATATATATATACACTATGTATATAATGTGTGTATAGTGAATATATATATATATATATATATATATATTCATATATAAATGAATTGTTGGTGGAGTAGGGAACTGGTCCAACCATCCTGGAGAACAATCTGAAACTGTGACCAAAGGAATATGACTAAACATACCTTTTTATCCAATATTAATGCTACTATATCTATATCCCCCAAAGATTAAACAAAAAGGAAAGAAAATATACATATAAAATATTTATAGCAAGAGTTTTATGGTAAGAAAGAACTGAAAATCAAGAGGATGTGCAGCAACTGAAAAATAGCTGAACAAGTTGTAGCATATGAATGTGATGGAATACTACTGTGGTATAAGAAATGGTAATGGGTATAGTTACAGAAAAAGAAAAAAAATTAACCATGGCAATTCCTCTATGAACTGATGGGAAGTGAAATGAAAAGAATGGCGAGATTTTTGTATACATTGTACACATTTTAAGATTTGCCTACTTTGAGAAATACAATGACCCAAGACAAAAAGATTCACGATTTTAAAAAATGCAATTCACTTCTAGATAAAACTAATAAACTCTGAGAGCAAATTGAAGTATAATTTTCTTCCTTAATTTCTTCCTTCCCTCCTTTTTGTTTTCTTCCTTTTTGCTTTTTTACCATTTGCTTTGTATCATTTCATATATACAAATATATTTTTGCATTCTCAGTGGACATGAGAGGATATGGAATAGAGTGAGAAAATCTGAAACTTTGAATTAAAAAAATAAATCAAATCAGTAATTCTTTAAATTTGAAAACGAAACTATATGAAAATAATAATATGAACTTTGTATTTGCAAAGAAAAACTTTGAAAATAGTAATAGTAAGATTCTTTGCATTATCTATAAAATAGCTTTACTTTTTAGAAATTCTAAAGCTTTTGCTACTCAGTATTTTTTTAAAATTTTGACTATGTAATAATGAAATAATCTCTGGCTGACTATGAACAAGCTACTTCAAATATCAGCACAAATGTTGCTTATTTAATTTCTGTATATTTACTGTAAAATACATCACAGTAAAAATATAGAAGCTTTAACTTTGTTATGATTTCTTAATATATATTTTTGTTCATTTGTTTCACAAGAAAGGTAGGAATTTACAGCTTTCGATGAGCTGAATGAGGTGAAGTGATAATTGTCTCTTTCATCATATTTTTCAGCTGTCTAGTTATAAGAAAAAACTGGGTGATCAAATATAAACTCTCTATATAAGGGGATTCTGTATAAACTATTTTTCTGCATCTATTGTTGCATGCTGCCATAAAAATTAATTTTAAGTGATTTGAAGTACAGAATAAACAATAAAGGGAAAATATTCAAGTTTTCCTAAACAATTTCTCCCTACCCCAAGTATTTAGACAGTACTTCTTTTAGGTAAAATTAGTATTTCCAATTTATTGGTTTCACTAAAAACTTTTGAAAAATTTGGGTAAAAATGTTGAAAGGTAGGGTTGTGTTTTATACATAGGTTATTGAAAAGATGATGACTTCTCCATGTGAACTTATGTATGTGTATATGTGCATATGTGAAATGACTGAGATTAGGAGATGTGCAAAAGAATTTTAGACCAGTGTTTGTGTAGGTAAAATGAGAGATTCAGGCAGTTCTTTTCAAGGAAGCTCTTTACATTCTTACAGGCCTCAGCAAGTTCACAGAAAAACCAAAAAAAAGTTTCAAAAATACTTTTCCAGATGAAATTTTAATTTAGCAAAATATTACCTTGGGAGTGGGTTGAAAGGTTTTCAGAAAGGGAGAAAAAAGAATTGGAAATTCATCAGTAAGTGACTTATTCTTCATTTAATTTTCCATTGTACATGCATATATTGGTGATAAAGGACTCTAAGAATTAACAATGTCCAGAGAGACGTGGGCTGCCAAAGAGTTATAGATTTCTAGCAAGAAGATGTCTCTGTCCAACAAGGTCAAAATTGTCTTATTGGGTGATGAAAATGCAGTGGTCTTAATTTGAATTTTATCTGTGCTTAAGCTGAAAGAAGAAAATAATTGGAAATAATTCATAAAAATAATGCTATAATGGAAAGCTTTTTGAAAAGAGAATAATCACATGTAAAGTAGGTCACTGTGCATTCACAGGTAGAGATGATGTTATAAATAGTCTGATGCATGAAGAATCCAGTTAAGGATATAAGGCTATGTCTATTCTAACAACACCAAAATTCATGTGGAAAGTAACAGAAACAAAAAGCATAATGAATTCAGTAGCTTAAAATGATATATCATGTTAAGGTTAGTTAGCAAAGCACTTTCCATTTATTATCTTTTTATAGTCTTATTTTGACAACACTCAAGTCATCATGAACCAGGGGTGAATCATGCAGAAGAAACCTATATTTCCATATATGCTTTTTTTCATCAGCCAATGCAACTTAAGGTATCAAGGTCAGAGAATGAGCTTACCAAGACATAACACAGAAAGAATTACATCTGTTTCGACTTGTGTAGGACTTGTGTATTTCCAGAGGTTAATCCCTTCTTTCCATCTCTTTGTTATTCACTGATATTTTTCTTATTTCATTCTTCTCTAAATTGCATGCAAACAAGAGAACATGCGTTCCTATTTTGGCTATTAGCCCTTATAATAATATCAAAGGAAATCCTAACATGGTTCTCTGGGCATAAAAAGCATAGTTTTATTTATTTATTTATTTATTTATTTATTTATTTATTTATTTAATAGCCTTTTATTTACAGGATATATACATGGGTAACTTTACAGCATTAACAATTGCCAAACCTCTTGTTCCAATTTTTCACCTCTTTCCCCCCCCACCCCCTCCCCTAGATGGCAGGATGACCAGTAGATGTTAAATATATTAAAATATAACTTAGATACACAATAAGTATACATGACCAAAACATTATTTTGCTGTACAAAAAGAATCAGACTCTGAATTATTGTACAATTAGCTTGTGAAGGAAATCAAAAATGCAGGTGTGCATAAATATAGGGATTGGGAATTCAATTGTAATGGTTTTTAGTCATCTCCCAGAGTTCTTTTTCTGGGCATAGCTAGTTCAGTTCATTACTGCTCCATTAGAAATGATTTGGTTGATCTCGTTGCTGAGGAAGGCCTGGTCCATCAGAACTGGTCATCATATAGTATTGTTGTTGAAGTATATAATGATCTCCTGGCCCTGCTCATTTCACTCAGCATCAGTTCCTGTAAGTCTCTCCAGGCCTTTCTGAAATTATCCTGTTGGTCATTTCTTACAGAACAGTAATATTCCATAATTTTCATATACCACAATTTATTCAGCCATTCTCCAACTGATGGACATCCATTCAGTTTCCATTTTTTAGCCACTACAAAAAGGCTTGCCACAAACATTCGTAAAGCATAGGTTTTTTAAAAAAAACAAAACAACTTCCTCTATCAGTCTGATCAGTCTTGTCTTGCTTGTCTATTGAATGTGTCAGTTTGCGGAACATTCACTTATTCCAAACATTTTTATTTTGGTCATTTTTGCTGATGTCCAAAGAACTTTGCTTTATGTTTTAGATGCAGGAATTCCTTCTGTATTTTTTTTATTAATATATAAAATATTGCTCTCCCTGCCATCCCTCCCAAAACCCAGTAGGTTAGAAAACACTAAATATAACTAACTCAACATGAAATTTAACAGTATCAGAGATGATCTTTGATTTTGTTCTTGCTTTCACCACTATGATTCCATGATCCTGCTTTCTATCATTTCTCCTATAGCCCTTAACTTTACTTAATCCCTTGGATATATTATAGGACAATTAGCTTCATTCTACTATGAATTCATCAGGAGCATTATTTTTAGGTAGCTCCTTCACTTTCATATTTAGAGGAACATTAACAAACTGGAGGGATTCTGGAAGAGGGCTAAAAAAGCTAAGCTAGATCCTAAAAGCAATGTGGACTCTTAAAGAAAGTATTGTTCTTTTGCCTTACAAAGAACTTAGGAAAGACATGGTCATTTTTCTTATTCATTATTTAATATTTTATTTTTTTCAACTTATATGTAAAATACATTTTAACATTTTTGTAAACTTTCTAAACTATTCTTTTTTCTATATATGCATTAATTTTTAATACACATTTCTTTATGAATGATGTTGGGAGAGAAAAATTACACAAGGGAAAAATCGCGAGAAAAAAACAACAGAACAAAAATTTTAAAATGAGCATGACGTGTTTATTTACATTCATTTTTCATTGTTCTCTTTCTGAATGAAGATAGCATTTTCTGTAAAACATTAATGAGAGTGCCTTGGATCACTGAACTGCTGAGAAGAAACAAGTCTTTCATAATTGATCATCACACAATCTTATTGTTACTGTGTACACTGTATTCTTGGTTCTACTTATTTTGTTCAATATCTGTTCATGTAGATCTTTCCAGGTCTTTCTAAAATCAGCTTGTCCAACATTTTTTATAGAAAAATAATATTCTATTACTTTCATATACTATAAATTATTCAGCCATTCCTCAATTGATGGGCATCTACTTATTTTCCAATTCTTTGCCAAAACAAAAAGAACTGCTACCAGTTCTTTCTCTAGAGGTATTTTTTTTAAATCATAAGTTCTTTTGGATTGTCTTGGATCATTGTATTGTTGTGAATATGTAAATCATTCACAGTTGTTCATAGTACAATATTGCAGTTATTGTGTACAATTTTCTTCTGGCTCTCCTCATTTCACTATCATTTCATTTAAGTTTTTCCAGGTTTTTTTCTGAAATCATCTTCCTTACCATTTCTAATAGCCTGATAATATTCCCCTAGAGTCATATAATATAACACCGTCAGCCATTCTCCAACTGATAGGTATCCCCTCAATTTCCAACTCTTAGCTAATACAGAAAGAGCTGCTATAACTATTTTTGTACAAATAAATTTTAACCAACCCTTTTTTGGGAGAGGAGGATGGAATACAGACCTACAAGGGACATTGTTGGATTAAAGGGTAAGCATCACTCTTTGGAATAGTTGGATTGGTTCACAGTTCTACCAACAGTGCATTACTGTGCCAGTTTTCCCACATCTCATTCAGCATTTATTGTTTTTATTAGAATTTCTCTGATGATTATCATAAAACAGGCCCTAAGGGACTGTACCACAAAGACTTTGATGTGTTACATTAATTTTTTAAATTTAATTTTTAAAAATTTCAATAGTATTTTTTCAATTATACTTAAAGAGTTTCCTGATATCATACTGTATTATAACAGGGATTCCAGTTAAATTCTGCGATAAATAATTTTTATTATAACTTTTTATTTACAAGTTATATGCATGGGTAATTTTACAGCATTGACAATTGCCAAACCTTTTGTTCCAATTTTTCCCCTCCTTTCCCCACTCCCTCCCCCAGATGGCAGGTTGGCCAATACATGTTAAATATTTTAAAGTATAAATTAAATACAATATAAGTATACATGTCCAGTTATTTTGTTGTACAAAAAGAATCGGACTTTGAAATAGTATACAATTAGACTGTGAAGGAAATAAAAAAATACAGGGGGACAAAAATAGAGGAATTGGGAATTCTATGTAGTGGTTCAACATCTCCCAGAGTTCTTTGCTGGGTATAGCTGGTTCAGTTCATTACTGCTCTATTGGAACTGATTTGGTTCATCTCATTGCTAAAGAGGACCACATCCATCAGAATTGATCATCATATAGTATTGTTGAAGTATATAATGATCTCCTGGTCCTGCTCATTTCACTCAGCATCAGTTCATGTAAGTCTCTCCAGGCTTTTCTGAAATCATCCTGTTGGTCATTTCTTACAAACAATAATATTCCTTAATATTCATATACCACAATTTATTCAGCCATTCTCCAATTGATGGGCATGTGATAAATAATTTTTATCCAGTCTGAAGTGCTTATCAAGGTAGTTAATCTGTGAAGGTGTGTGTATATAAATATAAATATATATATATATATGTATATATGTATATGTATGTAATTGTGTATATGTATGTATGTATTCATATATATGCACACAAGACACAATCCAAACAATAAATTTTTTGCTATCACAGCTGTGTATTTATTTCCTTGCCAAATATGCATTTCTAACTTGACTTCTAATTTTATTTTATTTTAATTTAATTTAATTTAATTTTATTCTAATTTTATTTTATTTTAATTTTTATTCTAATTTTATTTTAGATTTGTGAATGAATCAAATGATAAAATTCTTAACTCAATGTTGAACTCAACATTAGTGATCTGTCATCTGAAATAAATATATTATTAAATATTCTGGCTAAGAGCCATCTACTGGGTAATATATTCTAACCAAGAATGAGAAGCTTTGACACAGAAAAGAAAAAGATATAACTTTTCCATTGTTTCATAATTTAAGGTTTGCAAAGTAAAAGTCCCCAAAAACTATTCCTGGAAACTGATATAGAATCATTAAAACTACTCACAACTTAATAGTTTGTTTAACAGTTATTATCATAACTAAGCAACTCATAACAAACACCAAATATGATACCACTATTGGCCCTGTGGCATATACACTCATATGCTACATCAAGTTTTCCTTGTGTCTTAAAAGTCTGACTGAATACTCAAAGACTGCAGAGAAGTGAAAGAACACCAATATCTGCCCAGGAGTCCTGAAGTTAGAAAGATTTTAGATATGCACCCAATGACAGACCAAAGATCTGTTACTCAAGAACTAGTCAAGATAAATTTTCTAAGTTCTGTTACTAGGTTGCTGGTAGAGTGATGCATTTATGGACAAAACAGCTCTTGAAGAATGCTATCTGATTCATATGAGATTTGTGATTTTGAGTAATCAAGTATCAAACTCAGAAAATTGCGAATTCTTGGAGTACAAAAATAAGTCTTGCAGAAATTTCAGGAGTTAAAAGTAATTATTTTGTTTCTCAAGTACTACTTTGAAATACTGGTAAACTATTAGTTTGAAAATAGGCAAAATCTATCAATTTGACATTATCTATTCATCTATCAATGGGCATTAGCTCTGACACATATATGAATTCCATGGATATAGGAAAATAAATTCAATATAGCAGGTACTTAGAATACATTATTTATAAATTTATTCAAATGGAAAATCTCTGAACTTCTGCCTATGGAATCAACTACCTAATGTCTTTATTCACACACACACGCATACACATACACACATACATACACATTTTAGGTCATGTCTATACTCTCATTCCCAGGGAATTCAATGTCAAAAGTTTGTATTGTAATTTTATGTTTCCTTTTATCTGTATTTATAATTAAGACCTAAAATTGAGCAACTATCATTGATTTATCTTAAGAGTTAATAAAATAGAAGCAAAAGAAGTAAAAGATAGAGCTTCATATCTTTTGTTTCTCATTTTATGTTTTATCTAAAGATATATGGCTTTATATATAGTTTTGCACACTTTAGAAAAACTAGGTCTCATTTATCAGGATGAAGAATCAGAAACTGAAGTTATAGCATCAAACTAATATTTAATGCATTTAATCAAAGAGGAAACATTTTTGTCAGTTTCTGATTATGAACATCAGTGTTCATACTTCAAAATCAAATCAAGTGACTGCAAAACTCTGACATAGCATAGTAGTAAATTTCAAATTGGGAAAAAATAAACTGACAACAAACAAAAGAACAAATGAATGAAAAGCACAGTAATTCTTCTTCCCTGGTAGAACGATAATATATAATTTTTGTATTTTGTATTTTTTTAAATTTTGTGCTATTATTTTAATACATCTCTTTTTAGAAAGAAAAGAAGGAAGAAAAAAAGAAGAAAAAATGGAAGGAAGGAAGGAAGAGGAAAGAAAGGAAAAAAGAAAGAAAGGGAAGAAGGGAGGAAGGAAGGGAGGGAGGCAGAAAAAGAAGGAGGGAGAAAGAGGAACAAAGATAAAAAAGAAGAAAGGGAAGAAAGGGAAAAAAACACACACAAAAAAGGAAAGCAACAAAGTACTCTAACCTTTAACTCCACTCAGCTTCTTTTTTCTACATGTCATATCATTCTTCTCACACTAGAGCTACTCTCACCCCAACCTTTTCTGTAGCCTCTTTAGATGGGTAACTTCTTCCAGGAGACATCCATTTAAATAAGTATACATGAAATTGGAAAATAATATGGCAGAAAGTAGGCACTGACCAACATCTCACACCTTATATCAAGATAAGGTTGAAATGGGTTCATGATTTAGACATAAAGGATAATACCATCAGCAAATTAGTAGAGCAAGTGATAGTCTACCTGTCAGATCTGTGCAGAAGTAATTTATAACCATAGAAGAATTGGAGAACATTATGAAACACATAATGGGTGGTTTTGATTACTTCAAATTAAAAAGGTTTTGCAGAAGCAAAATCAATGCAATCAAGATTAGAAGTGAAGCAGAAAACTGGTAACCTATTGTTTTTCTACAGTCAGTGTTTTTGATAAAGGCCTGATTTCTAAAATACAAGTCATTTCTCAATTGATAAATGGTCAAAGAATATGAACAGAAATTTTTCATTTGAAGAAATTAAAGTCATCTATAATCATATGAAAAATGCTCTGAATCATGATTGATTAAAGAAATGCAAATTAAAACAGCTCTGAAGGACCACTTCATATCTCTCAGATTGGCTATGATGACAGGAAAAGATAATGATAAATGTTGGAGGGGGTGTGAGAACATCACTGGAACATTAATGCATTGTTTGTAGAGTTGTAAAATGATACAATCATTCTGGAAAACAATTTGGAATTATGCCCAAAGGGCCATAAAACTGTGTATATTTTTGGACCCAGTAGTCTCACTACTGAATCTGTATCCCAAAGAGATCATAAAAGAGGTAAAAGGATCTATGTGTGCAATAATGCTTGTAGCAGCTCTTTTTGTGGTGTCAAGGAATGGGAAATTTAGTGAATATCCTTCATTTGGGGAGTGGTTGAAAGAGTTATGGTATATGAATATATTAGAATATTATTGTTCTATAAGCAATGATGAGCAGGCTGATTACAGAAAATCCTGGAAAGACTTACATGATTTGCTTCTCAGTAAACTGAACAAAACCAGGAGAACATTGTATACAGTAGCAAGAAGATTATTTGATGATCAACTCAGATAAACTTAGTTCTTCTCAGCAATTCAGTGATCCAAGATATGTCCAATAAATTTGAGAAGCAAAATAACATTCGCATCCAGAGGGATAATTCTAGTGAGTGAATGTGGGTCCAAGTATAATATTTTCACCATTCTTATTTCTTTTTCTTTCTTGTGTTTTTCCCCCTTTTTGGTCTGATATTTCTTGTGCAACATGAGAAACATAGAAAAAATGTTTAAAACGATTATACAGGCTTAAGATAAATACATATCCATGCCAACCATGTGCATCTCTATCCTGGCTGAGATCTTGACTCTCCAAACTATTTTTTGTACTTTGTGCTGACAGGCACCTCTCCATTCTTTATCCACTTTTCAACTTCAATTTAAGGTTCTATCTTTCCACTTTGGAATGTACATTCCTTGATGGCAGAGCTTTTATTCCTTGTGATTGAGTTTGTGTCCCTGGCTTTTATTATCATCCTTGGCCCACAGTAAGCATTTGGAATTATCTCTCTCTCTATCTATCCCCATCCTTCAGAGTGTTCATGATCTACTATGGAATATGTTCTGTATCCACATTTTTTGGATACAGAATAGAAACTGAATAGATTTAGTGCTACAAATTAATTTATAAAAATATTAATTGTTGCAAGAGAATTTGAGGAAGGAGGGATCAACCATTCCTTCCACCAAGAAAGTGACAACTCAAATAGACTTTGAGGGAAGAAAATAATTTTTCATAACTATACTTTTTATGCCCACTTCTTGATGATATACACATTTGAGAACAATAGATATGAAGTAAATTGATGTCAAATATTGGCTATATTGCTGAAGTTATAAATAAGTATTCAAATATAGCTTAAATGAAGGCTTCTCACTTTTCTTAATGAATAACAGCAGATAGATTATCATTGAGGAATATGAAATTGCTTACTAATTCAAAATAAAGTAGAAAGCAATGCTTTTCTTTTCACAGTACTGAAAAAATATAAACCATTTAAAAATAAAATGTGTTTTTGAGAAAACGAAACTGTGTGTAAATGCCAAATTTGTGGTATCTGAAATGGTCTCTGCTCTCCTCTCTGCTCATGTACCAAAAAGGGTATCTGAAATGAAGATGTGTTACTTTATTAAAATTCTCCAGTTACCTATTAGAATATTAATGAAGTGACTATAAAAAGGAAAGCTTGAAATAGATGCAGCTTTGAAATGATAATGTGACATCACATGCTAGCTAGTGTCCTGATATTTGGTTCTCTTAATTCTGTGAATCTTCCTTTTTCTTGTAGAGCTATTTTGTAAGATAAAGCATGTGGAAAAAGTGAAAGGAAAATAAAACTCAAGTTTAAGAAACTGTAGCTTTTTTTAGATAGTCTAGTCTGTAGCTATTAACACAGCATGAAGTATATTTGTTTTTTGGTAATAGTTACCATTATTTCTTTGAAACTAACTAGTGAAAATAGGAGATTCATTACTTATAGTGGAAAAAGGTTTGTTTGTGGCTTATTATTATTATTATTATTATCATTACTGTAGATATTACAGGATAAACTTCTGAATCATAAAGATAAACCTAACACTTCAGGTTGTCTAAAGCAAAGCTTTTTAAACTTTGAGTCATGTAACTGAATGTAGAAGTTGAGGAACTGTGATTTATTATGAGTAAATGTTTGATTTGCATACCTGTGTTATATATTTATATACCCAGGGTTATTAAAAAACTTCTGAGGTGAAAAGAGAACATGAGTGGAAAACGGTTAAGAATCCCTGGGCTAAAAGACCTCCATAATCTGTCCCTAATATACTTTTCCAACTTTATCTCACTGTATTCAATATTCAAGTTCTCTATGTTCCAATAGTAGTTCAGGTCTGAGGTTTATTTCATTAGTCTTCTAATTGCATCTCTAGTTTATTGTCCTTTATCCATTCTTCATATGCCTGCCAAAGTGAAATTATAGTAGTGCAGTTTGATTTTGTGACTTCTTATCTCCCCCACAGGAACATATGCTTAAAGGCCTTTAATGACTTTCTATTGTGCTATCATTTGAGAATAAAATCTTTAGTGTGGCATAGCCCTTCACAGTATGGCTCTTAACTATAAAAATAGTCTTATTTCTTTTTATTCTTTTTTGTGACCCCAAAGGCAAATGACCAGCAATCTTGTATACATATAATATGTTCATCTCTTTTTGTCTTTTCAAAAGTACAATCTACCTTCAGCCCCATTCTCATGCCAACCTCTAGAATTCATTTCTTGATCACCTTCCTAGATTTTTTCAAAATAAGACAGGTATCAACTATTCTAGAGAGCAATTTGGAACAATGTTCATCCGCAAACACCACTACTAGGTTTGTATCCTAAAGAAATTTTAAAATAAGGGAAAAAGAAAATGACCTATATGTACAAAAATGTTTATAACCATTTTTTTTGAATTGGCAAAGAAGGGATACCCATCAATTGGTGAATGGATAAATGGATAAACAAGGTGTAGTACATAATTGTGATGTAATATTATAGTTCTATGAGAAATGACAAGCAGAGTGATTTCAGAAAAAAAACACCTCTGAAAGACTTATGTGAACTAATGCGAAGTAAAGTGTGCAGAAACAGGAGACCATTGCAAATAGTAGCAGCAATGTTTTAAAGATGACCAGTTGTAAATTACTTAGCTAATAAAAGAATTATGAAAAACTTGCAATGAAAAATGTTATTCACCTACAGAGAAAAGATTAATGAAGTCTGAATTAGATTTAGGCATGTCTATATCTATTTATCTATCTATATATGTACATATACATATAAACATATGTATATATATATTCTCACACATATGCATACATACACATGTGCACATATATATTATATACATATATGTGAATATACATATATGCACTTTATTTTTATTGAAATTTTATTTTGGGCCATGTTTTCTTTTACAACATGGCTAATATGGAAATGTTTTACAGGATTTCACATGTATAATCTATGTAAAAATATTTGCCTTCTCAAGAAAGGGAGAGGACAGAGAGGGAAAGAATTTGAAACTCAAAATTTTTCTTTTTTTTTTTTCTGGTAATCAGGTTAAGTGACTTGCCTATGGTCGCAACAAGTGTTTGAATCCAAATTTGATTTTAGATCCTCTGATCTAAACCCTTTCTAAACACTTTCAGCTTTATTTTTTTTTATCATTCTCTGTCCTTTGAAATTGTTTCTTAAAACCAATGTATGTATATATTTATATATGAAGACATATTTAAATTAGCATTAATTTGTTTCTTCTTTTGCCCTTGTTCCATTTCTGTTTCTAGTTATGTCTTACCATGAACTTAAGACCCATTTTGGAAGATATGGCATGCAAAAAAAGAAATCTGGAACAGTAAAGAATCAGTAGGGAATATGCAGATTAAGTGTTGTAGGAAAATTCAATAAGGGAGAAATCCCCTATGATAGTCTTTATAGAAGTGGCATTTTTATAATGTAAGGAAAGGAAGTGGGGCAGGGAAGAGGAATTTGTTATTTGCATAAGAAATATGCAAAGTCAAGCAAAACAAATTCCCACCATTGATGATGTTATATTTTGTATATAAATCACTTCCTAGGGAGATAGGTAACTTTTGTCATCACTGATCTGCTGGAATGAGGGTAGATTACTGTATTAGTCAAAAATCCATCAATCTTTCAGAGTTATTCATTTTCAAGTTGTTATTGGATTTATTGTTCTCTGATTCTGCCAATTTTGTATATAATTTCCATTTCCTTCTATTTGTACACATTGTAATCCCCAACGTTTCAGAGGAAAAGAATGATTTCTTCTTTGATTTTATGACTTTTCTTTCCTACCAGTTTCTGGAACAGAAATTTTATAATAAACATTTGTTGTCCAACTGAACTAGAATACTTGTTATCCTGACTCAGTGCATGTGCAAGTATCCTCTCTGCTTGGAATAAACTCTTCTTCAACTTTTAAAATAAGAGTAATAATAAGAATAAGAATAAAAGTACATTCAAATAGCACTTTAAGAGTTTGAAAGTTATTCATAAATCTGATTCCATGTTTTTTTCTCACAACAACATTGAGTAGTAGATGCTATTATTATTCTCATTGTACTGATAAGAAAATTGAGGCAGAAAGAAATTAAATGATTTGCTCAGGGTCACACAGTCATGAAGTAATGAAGAAGAAATTTACATAACACAGGTCATTCTAAATCCAGGTCCAGACCTCTAGTCATTTGGCTGTATCTATTTTTCTTCCTTAAAAGTTTAGTTTAGGTACTATGTTCTTGTGGTCTTTGATTTCCATTTGCTTTGAAATTGAATAGTAAGCACATTACTGATTATTGTAATTAATTAATGAAAATATCGAATTCATATATTTTACTGTGAAGAAAGATGACCTTTACTGAATGATTTCCTAAATAGTAGTCACTGAAAAGAGAAAGTAGATCCACATTCCCCAGTTCTTTACACTCTCTAGTTGAGTGTGTGTTTTCTAGTGTACTTTATGATTTACTACCCACAGGTCCCTTGAATAAGATAAATAATAAAATATATAACTCTAAGGCATAGTGAATAAATCCTATTGAACCCTATGCACATTATAGTTGTCTTTTTCTTTAAAATCAGGAATCCATGCTCGGGGTTCTAAATGTTAAATGTTCCTGATGTATTATGTCTCCTTTTATTGCCAGTTCAGTAATACTCCTTTGCAAAAGCAACAACCACAAAAAAAAATCCCTATTATTTGAACACAGAAAAATCATGGACTTTGAGGCTTAATATCTATTTCCAAATTTCTAATATTGTATTTCTGTCATGTGATGGAAAAAAATAAAATGTATTGGGTACTAATGATTAAAATCTAAGCTTGATCTTAAATATTTCCAACAGGAAAAAATGAAGTAGCCTTTAATGGCAGAAAGGTAAAAAAAAAATCCCTATGATGACATCAGAACATTCTCTTTTACTTTTTTGGAGGTCAGAACGACTTAGCAAATGGATACCCAGCAGAATGTTAATGAGGCTAAATGTCATTAGCTTAGTCAAGAAATATACTTTTTCTTCAATGGAGGATACTAGTAGGTTATGAGGTCATAACCTATTTACTAATTTGAGTAAAAGGGGAAAAATTTTATTTGACTTTAACCAAGTCCAAAGAAGATATCACTTCAATATATTTCTTTTAGGCTGCTACAGACTTTTTTGTTTTCTTATTTGTAAATCTTTACTTACTCTTTGGACATAAACATAAAAGGCCAGAGAAAAGGGGGGGGGGGTCATGCAAATTTTCTGGCTTTAGCAAAAAGGGAGTTAATCAAAAGATTTTCTAGTTAAAGCACACAGACTTTAGCCACTGGGTGACATCAGATCAAATATATCACTGTAGAAGATAAAAAACTACCATTCTGAGGTTAATGAGAATTGGAGGCAAGGGGCAAACTCTATACCCCAGGAGCTTTTGTACAAGGATGTGAAGATCAATGATTCTAAATGAGGCAGTTGCTTCACAGTGACTGCAATTCAGAAAAGTGATTCAGGACAGAAAGAAAAAGATCTGTCATCTGACTCGAAACATCTGCTTTTAGCCATAGCAGGTTGAAGATAATTGTAGCATTTTTAATTGGATTGGATTAGGGGATTGGGGAGTCCCACTCTCAGGGATGCATCCCATGGGCTCCATTGTTGTAGTAATCTAAATTGCCCTTCTGTAAATGTTCCACAGAAAATCAATGTAACATTTAGCTATCAAATAAAAAAAAATGATGAGAGAAATTTAAAGAAAAATAAGAGGTAAAAGTATATAATAGATTTGATACCAATTTGATATTTTACATGCTTTCTTCTATTTTTCTTTTTCACAGGCTTATATGATTTTAAGCTCAAAGGGATCTTGCAAATAATCTAGTTTACTCTCTTCATTTTATTATTCATTTTTTATTTATATTTCTGTTTTATACCATAACCATTTCACAGGTCCTCCCACCCCCCACATGACTGAACTCTACTTGGCAACAAAATAAATGAAAGAAATCTTTCAGAGATGGTCATTATTTGTATCTAGAGTTCCTCCACCTCCATATTGAGAAAAGAAATGTGAACAGCTAGCTCCTGATTAGTGTGAATAAAGAATCATCAGAAGTAGTTGCATTATTTTGAATTTTACAATGCACATTTCCATTTGATCAATTCCATTATATAGATTTCTATATTATATATAATGACAACAAAATTCTGAGTTTTTGAAGGTTCTACTTCAAGAGATTTGATATTTATATCATTTGGGACCTAGTTGTATGTTATCATATTTTCTTAGGCCAAGAATTATCATTGTAATTAATCAGCATTCACCTGTTTTCCAGTATTTGCTTCCCTTTATGTTATTAATATAATTGTAAATATCATCCTTCCTGGTAGGCTTGTTTCAGTCCGGAAAAGATTATGCAAGTATTCTTGTCCTCCCCCTCCCCCCGAATCCCTCATATTTATCATTTGTAATAGTGTACTGATAATATTATTTTATCTGGTCCATTCATAGGCAATATGTGCCACCACTTCCAAATTGATGAGTCCCAAATCATAGGAATTTTTCTCTTTTTTCTTTTTTTTTAATATCACAAAACAAGATGTTACAAATATTTTGGGGTATATCATATATTCCTTATGTGTTAGAGTTCTTTGGGAATGTGTGTCATCTAATGCCTTCATTTTATTTATGAGGAAACTGAGAACACAGAGTCCATGAAACCTTTCTAAGTTCACATATGTGGTTAAAAGAAATAGACATACTGGTGAAAGAAATATGTTGCTTATTGTCACTAGAGTAATAGAAAGAAGCTACATAAATATATATGTTGGGAAACTATCCTTAGACAAAAATGGCTTGATGATGTTCATGGAAGGACATTTTTACTGATCTATTCAGTATACCAAAGAATTAGATGTAATATATGCTACTGTGATTAGTCAGCAGGTGCTTGCTTCAGGTAGTTGCAATGTGTTTTGAAATTACTTTAAATGTCAGTTTTGGTTAAATAGACTCTGTGGGAAGCTAGTTGCTGTGGAGATTTTATGGAAATATCTGCCATCATGTTGTTCTGAGAAGAATTATTTCATATTTTCTCTCATTTCCAGGAGAGGTAAACTGAAGAAGTCTGGCCTCAGAGAGTATATTTTTAGAGGTTCAAAAGAAGTACTATAAACTTTTAGAAATTCTGACTGTGACAAAAATTTTGCAATTCTGATATGCAACTTGTTTCTGATGAAGTTATTTCAGAAATTTACATAGATTCAGGAAAACCTAGCCTTAATTTTTTATATGAATTCTCTATTATGGATATTGTATTTGTGGTCTGGGTAAATATCTGAGCTTACTTTTGGATAGTGTGAAGATGTAAAGATGTGTAATCATTCTTTATTTAACAAAAATCTATTTCAAAGGATAGCAAAGTGGTCTAAGAATTGATCCTATTCTTCTACGATGCTCCATAAACCCATTATTGTCCTAAATGCCCACCTTTGTGTTCTGTTGTTTACATTCATATACATAGTTTTGCTTTGTATTTGTTTTTTCTCTCCAAGTTGTATCACAGGTAACTAAACCTAGAAATAGTGTCATAGTGGAAATTCTCATGACTACTGAAATGTGATTATATTTCAGTGTTGGACATCTCCATGGGTATTGCTTTAATTGAAATAGATATTGTTGTATAATTAATATTCAACTGGAATGGACATTCGTGTATTTATACTTTGTTTTTTATTTATTGGAGAAAAGAGATCAGCCACGTTTTGCTCTTTATAGAGAAACAAATCAGCACTGTACTTCTAACACCTTATGGATTCATTCATTCTAGTCTAGTTATAAGCATTTTAATATATTGATAGCATTTGACTTTTAATAAATGAGACATATATTTCCATAGAGGAACTTTGGAAATATCATAAAGGGCCAAGTGACACCAAAATGAAGGGACTTAAGAATAGTGAAATACGAGGACTAATTAAAACATACATGGACACAAAGTGTGATGTTCTAGTCATAGTTTTTGGCACAGATGTGAAGATCTTTTCTGTTTCCCACATTGTTAAAATTACATTTGGAAATATCTTTCCAGTGATGCTGGATGGTACATAAGCTACCATTTATAGTCTTTGTAGGTGGCCTAAGTCACTGAAAAATTATGTGCCTTAGATAGATATGGTCACATAGTTTGTGTAAATTGGATGGTATATTCTGTGGGAAAATGTTTCAGCAGGAGAAAACAAGTGAAGAGTTCCAGTTGTGTCAATTCTTTCTCCCCAGTTTCTGGAAATTGAGTAAGCCTCTCTGGCTCGTGGCAGTATGAGGAAATTTTGAATATGGATCACTTTTGACTCTCTAATTGTTTATTAATAGAAACTGCCAATGTGGCCCATAAACAAGAATCTAGGATCCAGCTTGATACACAACTTAAAAGATCTGCCATGATTAATAGGACTACTGGTTGACACCCATTTCTGTGTAATTTCCTAATAAACTTTGTTTAAGTCTATAACTTCATATCTATTAAATGTAATTACTTCCTGGTTATCTTAAATCTAAGCATCAAATATTTTGGACATCAATATTTAAGCTGAGTCACATCATAATGAACTAATTTATTTTCTTTCAGGACAGCAGAATTGGTATATTAGAGGAATGTCATAGATAGAGACATAAAAATTCTGTATCACTCTATATCCTTACATGTGATTGGAAAAAAAAAACTATTAAATGTGGGGGTTGGGGAGAGAGAGATTGCCTTGTTCAAGTTTGGCTTCAGTGACTTAGCTTAGTTTAAAGAATGAACTTAAAACCTTCCCAAATAAAGGCCTATAAATTTTAATAACGACTTAGATTTCTTCTGCAAGAATGGATCAATTTGAGCCATTCTACATACACATATGTTGGTTGAATGGCATATGAGACAATCCCTTGAGATGCATTTTTGTGAATGAGAAGAAATGTGCATTTTCAATTGATTCAATAAACACATTCCTGAAGTACAATGACAGGTGTCCCTTTTGGTAGGGCTGGGCTATACCCCATAAAGGTCACATAATTCAAAAGAAAAATTCACTTTATTCAAATATTTTGTTATAAATCTGCATCAAAGTTCACAGATATTTGTTTTCTAAATAAATACAATGGCTTTTAAGCTAATAGTGTTAAGACATAGTCCAGAACTTCATTTCTCTTGTCCTTTGTTCTTAAAATGCCATAACAGAAATATTTTGTATACTAATTGCATTAAATTGAGGTCTTATCTTAAGTAAAATATTGCAAAATTTAAGGCCAAAGAATAATATATTTGTTATTTTGTCTGACTCTTCATGATCCTATAGACAATTGTCCATGGGGTTATCTTGGCAAGGATACTAAGATGATTTGCTATTTCCTTCTCCAGTGGATTAAGACAAATAGAGTTTAAAAGTCGCCAAGATTACATAGCTCCTAAGTACTTGAGGCCTGTTTTGAACTCAGACATTCCTGACTCTGGACCCAGTGCTTGCTCCACTAAGCCACATAGTTATTTTCATAGTAAATGTAGTTTAAATCAAATATAAGACCATGAGTACTTGTAGTAGCAGATATAATGATCAAACTGCATGGAATTTTTAAGTAACTGCATTTCACATTATAATTTATTTGCTTATTTTTATGTTGATGATACCAAACTTGGAGTTTTGTTGGTTGGTGGGGGGGAAGAGTTTTCTAAAATTTACTACTATTTAGAAAATTGAATTGGATGCCTCCATCCAATTAAATTGTGATGGAGAGATTATGAGTGCTGTTTCTGACACTGAAATTAGTTTTGGAACACATTTACAAGCACTTTTTAAAATGTCTTATTATCATCTGTGTAATTGCATATCTCTATTGCTTGGATAAAATGTCAGCTAAGACTTTTTTGCATGCATTTGTTGCTTCTCATGTATACTGTTGTAAATCTCTTGTTGATTAGGTTCCTTGTTCAATTGATGGTCAAATTATTGAAAAATGAAAGAACACAGATTCTGGTGCCTTTTCCTCAAGCAGAATCTAATTGCTATTTTGAATAGGAGTAGTAAGGATACAGACTCTGAAGATGTAACTGATGAAATAATACTCTGTGCCATTGATATGAGACTTACCTATGTTTTGTGTCTTTGTATAAATATGATCTATAACACTATAAACCATTAGAAGATTTTGGAGCAACATTTTATATACACACAGTTAGTGACCATTTTAATCTATTCCTACAGAAAACTGTTTATACATTTATATATATAAGATGACTTTCTAACTTAGTCTTTGAACTATTGCATAGCATCACTGAAAAAAAAGGAAAAAAAAATAAATCCAAGTTACTATCCATCAGGCATGACAAAATACAACAGAGCATTCCAAAACACAAGGTCTTCTGAGAACAATCTATTTACTACATTTACCATAAGAAAGCCATAGCAACTCTCTAAGAAAAAAATCCCCAGGACCAGATGGATTTACATGTGAATTCTACCAAACATTTAAAGAACAATTAGCCCCAATGCTATATAAACTATTTGAAAAAATAGAGAATGAAGTAGTCCTACCAAATTCTTTTTATGACACAGACATGGTACTGATACCTAAACCAGGTAGGTTGAAAACAGAGAAAGAAAATTATAGACCAATACCTCTAATGAATATTGATGCTAAAATCTTAAATAAGATATTGGCAAAAAGACTATAGAAAATCATCCCTAGGATAATACACCATGATCAAGTAGAATTTATACTAGAAATGCAGGGCTGGTTCAATATTAGGAAAACTATTAGTATAATTGAACATATTAATAACCAAATTAACATATGATCATCTCAATAGATGCAGAAAAAGCATTTGATAAAATCCAACATCCATTCCTATTAAAAACAGTTGAGAGTATAGGAATAAATGGACTGTTCCTTAAAATAGTTAGGAGCATCTATTTAAAACCATCAGTAAGCATCATATGTAATGGGGATAAACTGGAACTACTCCCAATAAAATCAGGAGTGAAGCAAGGTTGCCCATTATCACAGTTACTATTCAATATTGGATTAGAAATGCTAGCTTCTACATAAGAGATGAAAAAGAAATAAAAGGAATTAGAGTAGGTAATGAGGAAACCAAATTATCACTCTTTGCAGATGATATGATGGTATAGTAAGAAAACCCCAGACATTCTACTAAAAAGCTATTAGAAATAATCCACAACTTTAGCAAAATTGCAGGATACAAAATAAATCCTCATAAATTATCAGCATTTTTATACATCACTAACAAAATCCAACAGCAAGAGATACAAAGAGAAATTCCATTGAAAATAACTGGGAATTCTATCTGCCAAAGGAAAATCAGGAACTATATGAGCAAAACTACAAAACACCTTCCACACAAATAAAATCAGATCTAAGCAATTGGAAAAATACTAAGTGCTCCTGGATAGGTTGAGCAAATATTATAAAGATGACAATACTACCTAAACCAGTGGTCTCAAACTCTTTTTCTCAGTATCTTTACGGTATTAACAACTATTGAGAATATGACCAAAGAGTTTTGTTTATGTGAGTTACATAATAGATATTTATCATGAATAGAAAAAAAACTAATTTTGTATTTGCAGACCCTCTGAAAGGATTTAAGAAACCCTTCAGGATTCACTGCACCACACTTTGAGAACCATCACTTAAACTAATCTATTTATTTAGTTCTATACCAATCAGACTCACAAGAAACTATTTTAATGACCTAGAAAAAAATTACCACAAAATTCCTCTGGAAGAACAAAAGGTCAAGAATTTCAAGGGAACTAATGGAAAAAAAAATCAAATGAAGGTGACCTAGCTGTACCTGATCTAAAACTATATTATAGAGCAGCGGTCACCAAAACCATTTGGTATTGGCTAAGAAATAGACTAGTTGATCAGTGGAATAGATTAGGTTCACAGGACAAAATAGTCAATAACTATAATAATCAATTGTTTGACAAACCCAAAGACATCAGCTTTTGGGATAAGAATTAATTATTTGACAAAAATTTCTGGGAAAATTTGGAAATTAGTATGGCAGAAACTAGGCATTGACCCATAGTTAACATCATACATCAAGATAAGTTTAATATGGGTTCATGATCAAGGCATAAAAATGAGATTATGCATAAATTAGAAGAACATAGGATTGTTTACCTCTCAGACCTGTGAAGGAGGAAGGAATTTTGACCAAAGAAGGACTAGAGATCATTATTGATCAAAAATAGAAAATTTTGATTATATTAAGTTAAAAAGCTTTTGTACAAATAAAACTAATGCAGACAGGATTAGAAGGGAAGCAATAAACTGGGAAAACATTTTTTCAGGTAAATGTTCTGATAAAGGCCTCATCTCCAAAATACAGAAAGAATTAACTCTAATTTATAAGAAATCAAGTCATTCTCCAATCAATAAATGGTCAAAAGATATGAACAGACAATTTTCAGATGAAGAAATTGAAAGTATTTCTAATCATATGAAAAGGTGTTCCAAATCATTATTGATTAGAGAAATACAAATTAAGACAACTCTGAGGTACCACTATATACCTATCAGTTTGGCTAAGATGACAGGAAAAGATAATGACAACTTTTGGAAGGGATGTGGGAAAACTGGGACACTGAAGCATTTTTGGTGGAATTGTTAATGGATCCAACCATTCTGGTGAGTAATTTGGAACTATATTCAAAAAGTTACCAACCTGTGCATACCCTTTGACCCAGGAGTGTTGCTATTGGGTTTATGTCCCAGAGAAATATTAAAGAAGGGAAAGAGACCTATAGGTGCAAAAATGTTTGTGGCAGCCCTTTTAGTAGTGATTAGAAACTGGAAATGGAAAGGATGCCCAACAATTGAAGAATGGCTGAATAAACTGTGGTATATGAAAGTTATGGAATATTATTGTTCTATAAGAAATGACCAGCAGGATGAATACAGAGAGGCTTGGAGAGAGTTACATGAAATGATGCTAATTGAAATAAGCAGAACCAGGAGATAATTATACACTTCAACAACTATAGTATATGATGATAAATTCTGATAGACATGTCTCTCTTCAACAATGAGAGGATCTAAATCAGTTCCAACTGCCCTGTAATGAAAAGAACCAGCTACACTTAGAGAAAGAATACTGGGAAATGAGTATGGACCACAACAGAACGTTTCCACTCTTTTTGTTATTGTTTGCTTGCATTTTTGTTTTTTCTTCTTAGATTATTTTTACCTTCTTTCTAAATCTGATCTTTCTTATACAACAAGATAACTGTAAATATATATATGTATATATATATATATTATCTTTAACATATATTCAATATATTTAATATGTATTGGGTGAAGGGAAGGAAGGGAAAAGTTGTAACAGAAGTTTTTACAAGGATCAGTGTTGAAAAATTACTTATGCATATGTTTTGAATATAAAAAACTATAATAATAAAAATGCATGTATAATTTGACAACATAACCCTTGCATAGCTTTGTGTTTCAGATTTTCTCTTCCTTCCCCCTGCATCCTCCCCTAGATGGCAAGCAATTTTTGAGTTACTGAATATGTTAAACATGTTAAAATATATGTTAAATACAATATGTATAAGCCTATTTGAATATTCTCTTGCTGCACAAATTAAATTATTTTTTTTATTTTTTATTTAATAGCCTTTTATTTACAGGTTATATGCATGGGTAACTTTACAGCATTAACAATTGCCAAACCTCTTGTTCCAATTTTCACCTCTTACTCCCCAACTCCTCCCCCAGATAGCAGGATGACCGTAGATGTTAAATATATTAAATATTAATTAGATGCACAATAAGAATACATGACTAAACTCGTTATTTTGTTGTACAAAAGAATCAGACTCTGAAATATTGTACAATTAGCTTGTGAAGGAAATCAAAATGAGGTGGATAAATATAGGGATTGGGAATTCAATTAATGGTTTTTAGTCATCTCCCAGAGTTCTTTTCTCTGGGCGTAGCTGGTTCAGTTCATTCCTCCATTGGGAATGATTTGGTTGATCTCATTGCTGAGGGATGGCCAGGTCCATCGAACTGGTCATCATATAGTATTTTGTTGAAGTATATAATGATCTCCTGGTCCTGCTCATTTCACTCAGCATCAGTTCATGTAAGTCTCTCCAGGCCTTTCTGAAATCATCCTGTTGGTCATTTCTTACAGAACAGTAATATTCCATAATATTCATATACCACAATTTATTCAGCCATTCTCCAACTGATGGGCATCCATTCAGTTTCCAGTTTCTAGCCACTACAAAGAGGGCTGCCACAAACATTCATGCACATATAGGTCCCTTTCCATTCTTTAGTATCTCTTTGGGATATAAGCCCAGTAGTAACACTGCTGGATCAAAGGGTATGCACAGTTTGATAACTTTTGAGCATAGTTCCAAACTACTCTCCAGAATGGTTGGATTCTGTTCACAACTCCACCAACAATGCATCAATGTCCCAGTTTTCCCGCATCCCTCCAACAATCATCATTATTTTTCCTGTCATCTTAGCCAATCTGACAGGTGTGTAGTTGTGTCTTAGAGTTGTCTTAATTTGATTTCTTAATTAATAATGACTTGAGCATCTTTTCATATGACTAGAAATAGTTTCAATTTCTTCATCTGAGAATTGTCTGTTCATATCCTTTGAAAATTTTTCAATTGGAGAATGGTTGATTTTTTATAAATTAGAGTTAATTCTTCTATATTTTAAATGAGGTTTTATCAGAACCTTTGACTGTAAAAATATTTTCCCAGTTTATTGCTTCCCTTCTAATCTTGTCTGCATTAGTTTTGTTTGTACAAAACCTTTTCAGTTTGGTATAATCGAAATTTTCTATTTTGTGATCAGTAATGATCTCGAGTTCTTCTTTGGTCATAAAGTCCTTCCCCTTCCACATGTCTGAGAGACAAACTATCCTGTGTTCCTCTAATTTGTTAATAATTTCATTCTTTATGCCTAGCTCATGAACCCATTTTGACCTTATCTTGGTGTATGGTGTTAAGTGTGGATCAATGCCTAGTTTCTGCCATATTAGTTTCCATTTCCCAAGCAATTTTATCAAAAAAGTTCTTATCCCAAAAAGCTGGGGTCTTTGGGTTTGTCAAAGACTAGGTTGCTATATTTGTTGACTGTTTTGTCCCTTGGAACAACCTATTCCACTGATCAACTAATCTATTCCTTAGCCAATACCAAATGGTTTTGGTAACTGCTTTCTTATAATATAATTTTAGATCTGGTACAGCTAAGCCACCTTCATTTGATTTTTTTTTTTCATTAATTCCTTGAAATTTTGACCTTTTTTTCCATGTGAATTTTGTTGTTATTTTTTCTAGGTCATTAAAACAGTTTTTTGGGACTCTGATTGGTATAGCACTAAATAAATAGATTAGTTTAGGTAATATTGTCATCTTTATTATATTTGCTTGCCCTATCCAAGAGCATTTAATATTTTTCCAATTGGTTAGATCAGACTTAATTTGTGTGAAAAGTGGTCTGTAATTTTGCTCATAAAGTTTCTGATTTTCCCTTGGTGGATAGATTCCTAAATATTTTATATTATCAGTATTTACTTTAAATGGAATTTCTCTTTGTAACTCTGTTGGATTTTGTTAGTGATGTATAAGAATGCTGATGACTTATGTGGGTTTATTTTATAACCAGCAAATTTGCTAAAGTTGTGGATTATTTCTCATAACTTTTTAGTAGAATCTCTGGGGTTCTCTAAGTATACCATCATGTCATCAGCAAAGAGTAATAATTTGGTTTCCTCATTGCCTATTCTTATTCCTTTAATCTCTTTCTCAGCTCTTATTGCCAAAGCTAGCGTTTCTAATACAATATTAAATAGTAATGGTGATAGTGGGTAACCTTGTTTCACTCCAGATCTTATTGGAATGGTTGCAGTTTGTCTCCATTACATATGATGCTTACTGATGGTTTTAAATAGATGCTGCTGATTATTTTAAGGAAAAGTCAATTTATTCCTATACTCTCAAGTGTTTTTAATAGGAATGGATATTGGATTTTGTCAAATGCTTTTTCTGCATCTATTGAGATGATCATATGGTTTTTATTAATTTGGTTATTAACATGGCCAATTATATTGATAGTTTTCCATATTGAACCAGCCCTGATTTCAGGTATAAATCCTACTTGGTTAGTGTATTATCCTGGAGATGATTTTTTAGGTCTTTTGCAAATATCTTATTTAAGATTTTAGCATCAATATTCATTAGAGATTGGTCTATAATTTTCTTTTCTGTTTTTCAGCCTACCTGGTTTAGGTATCATACCATGTCGTGTCTAGAAAGAATTTGGTAAGACTCCTTCATTCCCTATTTTATCACATAATTTATATAGCATTGGGGCCAATTGTTCTTTAAATGTTTGGTAAAATTACATGTAAATCCATCTGGTCCTGGGGATTTTTTTCTTAGGGAGTTGTTTAATTGCCTGTTCTATTTCTTTTTCTGAAATGGACTATTCAACAATTTACTTCCTCCTTTGTTAGTCTGGGAAGTCTATATTTTTGAGGAGTCATCCATTTCACTTAGGGTTATCAAATTTATTGGCATAAAGTTGAGCAAAATAACTCATTATTTCTTAATTCTCTCATTGGTGGAAAGTTCTCCTTTTCATTTTTAAGACTACTAATTTCATTTTTCCTCCTCTTTTTCTAATCAGATATACCAAAGGCTTATCTATTTTATTGGCTTTTTCATAGAACCAACTCTTAGTTTTATTAATTAGTTCAATAGTTTTTACTTTCAATATTTTAATTTCTCCTTTAATTTTAGAATTTCCAATTAGTATTTGATTGGGGTTTTTAATTTGGTCTTTTTTTACTTTTTTTAGTTGCAAGCCCAATTCATTAATCTTTTCTTTCTCTGTTTTATTCAAGTAAGCCTCTAAGGATATAAAATTTCTTCTTATTAGTGCTTTGGCTGCATACCACAAATTTTGGTATGACGTCTTATCATTGTCATTATCTTGAGTGAAATTATTAATTGTATTTATAATTTGCTGCTTAACCCAATCATTCTTTAAGATGAAATTGTTTAGTTTCCAATTACTTTTTGGTCTATTTACCCCTAACTTTTTGTTGAATGTAGTTTTTAATTGCATCATGATCTGAAAAGAAAGCATTTACTATTTCTGCTTTCTTTCATTTAATCACAAATTAAATTAAATTAAAAAAAAAACAAAGTAAATGCATAGCTCATACTTTTGCATAGTGATGATGGAGAAGACTTTTGAGACTCCCTTGGACAGCAAGGAGATTAATGTAGTCAATACTTACAAAAATTAAGTAAGGCTACTCACTGGAAGTTCAAATATTGAAAATGAAGGTTAAATACTTTGGTCACTTGATGAGAATTCAGGACTCTTTGGAAAAGACACTGGTGGTAGGAAAAATCGAAGACAAAAGAAAAAGGAGGAACAGAAAATGAGATGGATAAAGAGTGTCATGGAAACAATCAATATGAATGTACAGAGACTTTGAGAAATTATGGAGGATAGGAGGGTGTAACATGTTATGGTTCATGGAGTCAAAAGAATCTGACTTGACAGAATGACTGAATAACATCAGTGATGATTTCAGTTTTTTTTCAATTTAAACTTAAATGTAGGTTGGTCTTATAGATGGTATTTAGATGGATTTAAAGGGTCTTGAAAGATACTCTCTGTTTTCACTCCTAATTCATGCATAAGACTCATACTAATAACAAATATTAGAGTTCCAGGGAGAGGGGCAGTTGTAGCCAAGATGATGGAGTGAAGCCAGGAAATCTCTCAGAGTTCTCCGAGTTTCCTTTGAAAATCACATGAAACCAAGCTTCTGAACAGAGCCTGATGAAATAAGATGAAATAAAACTCTCTTCAACTCAAGAAAGATTGGAAGGACTTCAAGACTTCAGTCTCACTGGGATGAAAGGGGTATTCAGCTGAGTTCATACAATGTCCCAGAAGGTCAGTGAAAGTTTTTTAAACAAAGCAGATCAGCAACTGAGGCCCTTGGTCCTGTTTCAGTAGTAGAGAATACCAGAGGAAAAGCTTCCCGGCCCAGTTCAGGAGGCAAATTCTGAGGAAAGCAGACTTTCCTGGAAAGAGCAGGTAGGGTTACTTCCTGCTGTGAGCAGGCTATAAACATAAGGGTCCCCTGTTCTGAAAACCAAGACTTAGTGCTACACAGAAAGCTTGGGGCAGGACCCCCATTACCACAGGAGCAAAGTCCAATCACAAAATTCACAACAGAGGAAATAAAAATAAAGAGGAGGAAAGGAAATGAGCAAGAAACAGAAAAGAACCTTGATCCTGGAAAGCTACTATAATGACAGGGAAGACCAAAACACCAACTGAGATGAGGACCAAATGCCCACAGTGGAAATCTCAAAGAGTGATATTAGTTGGTCATATCTCAAACTCAAACTCAAACAGACTTCTTAGAAGTACTCATCAAAGACTTTTAAAAGGCAAATAAAGGAGGCAAAAGAAAAAAATGAGTAAAGAAACAAGAGGTATGCGAGAGAGTCAACAGCATGGATAAGGACAAATATTAACATTTAATATTCAATTCTCAGTTTAAAGCTTTGATTCTCATCAACAGGGAAATGCCATTGGAATGAATAAAGAAATACCAATCATTTGCTCCTTTGTTTTAAGAGAATCCAGGTCCAAGGAAATATCGATTTGGAGCTTAAGGAGAATGAAGAAAAACTATCAGAGTTAAAGTATATTTGCCCTGCATTGCTACAAGAGTTATTTTGCAGAAACTAACTTAATTATATAAATATGTTGCCAAATTGCATTCAAGTCATGAAGAATTATAATGCTTCTTACTCAAAAATATGGCATGATTCAATAGTACACTATAAACATAGTAGGAGATATTTTGTGGCATTAATTCTTGCTTGTCCTTCCATAACATTCAGCTAGTTTCACTCTCAATCCTGTCACCTGTGTGTTAGTCCTTTCCTGCCACCTCTTGTTTTGAATAGGTGGGTTGGTTTGCACAGGCTTTCATTAGAGGTGTGCACAGGTGTGATGCACAGGTGTGCATCAGTGAGACTTCTTTATTGCAGAAAGATCTTCCTCTTTATTAATCTTTGGGGCCAGAATGTTCAGGTTTTTCTTAAGTTTACATGAGAGCTCTTTTCATAGAAAAGAAAAAAAATAATAAAAAGAATGAGAAGCTGAAGTATGATTATTAGGCAAGATGAGAATCAGGAAAAAAAGCTAAATTTTGGTATTAGGAAATGGAATTAATTGAACAAATTATTCACTTACCCTGTGGGTACGTTCTCTCTACTCTCTAAGAATTGCCAGGACTATGAGAATGACGGAACAGAAAGGAATGATGGGAATACTCAAGAATTAAAGACCCTATGACACTGTATAAATTCTTATCTCTTCTACTCCTTTCCTGTGCAAACTGCAATACAATTGTTAATAAAATATTTTACCCCAACATTAACTGTCACATCCCCTGGGAAATGGGGTTAGTGGCTTTGAGCAAGGCTGCTTTACGAATTGTAATGCTTCAGTAACTTTTCTTAATGACTCTGAGGATTTATTCAATTAAACATATATCATTGGCATTCAAAGATGACTCCACTGACTGCTCTTAGTATTCAACTAGGCATAAAAATAATTTTAATAGATGAAATGATTCCATTTTACTTAAAAATATTCCAATAAAGATGAAATGTTCCTTAAATATTATCCCAGCCATTTGGTAAAATGTTAATTCAATTCTATTTTTCCTACTATAAATGCAAGTTCTAAAGTGGGGATATGAACTGAAAAATTAAAATAAAAGGTGAGTGCCCATCTGATATGCATTATTTTGATACACTGGACTATATTGCCCCCATTATTATATAATGTCCAGAGTATCTAGGAGTGATTTTCTCTGGTTGAAAAAGATAATCCCATTTATGATTTTGACTACTGCTTGCCTAGGCAAAGTGGCACTGATAAGGAGTAATGGAAGAGAAAATTCCAAATTAACAGATTCAATTGTAATATTCATTGAAAAAAAGAAAAATATAAATTATTAGAAAAAAGAAATGTAGTAAATTCTTTTATGATTTGCAGAAATGATGTTTGAATTAATAATGAGACCTTAGGTCTGCCATTCTTGGCAATTTAATGATTAAAAATTAAAACTTTTTGGTTCTGAATGGGACAAGAGCATTAGAAGAACCCATCACCTCTCTATCACCATTATTCTAGCTACAATAAATGGTTCATAAAAGTACCATGAGATTGAGGGGAATATTTTCTATTTAAAACAGAATTTTCCTTAGTTCTTAGGGACTCCTTACTCAGTCTGAAGCACCCAACCATCCCTTGGGCTTTCTTAACCTACAATCTTCCTCTGTGAGACATACTTCTTTCTCTAACTGCTGAATTCCTCCTAGAGATTTATTTTTGTAAAGGACCTTTATTCCCCTCCAGGCCTTGATCCTGGTTCATGAATTGAAAAATCCTATCTATGTGCAGGATACTTTTATTCATATTCTCCTCCCCTTTCAGTTTTTTTGTTAATTGCCTTTTCACATTAAAATGAAAGTTCCTTGATGGCAGTCTTTATATTAGCTTGTATTTGTATTCCTATTATTTAGCAATGTGCTGGATAGATAGGAAGTGCTTCCTTTTTTTCTTCCAAATGATATTAACCCATCTTTATTAATATTATGGAGCCTAATGGGTCATGTAGATTGTATTGAAAAAGTGACCTTCTGTGTATTAAGAGGACTTTGTCTCAAAACTGATTTTTTTTATCAGACAATTTAGAATGTAGTATTATTAGTTGGTTCAAAATCTGAAAATGCTTTGTTGGTATGGTTGGTTAATTGTCCTTTGGTCTCAAAGAGGACTAAAATCATATGACAACTTACTATATATTCAACTATGGATTTATGGACTAAATCTAGCACAGATGGAGCACAAATTGTCTGTGAGATTTCTCTAAAGTTTAGGTTCTCATGTTTCTTTTGTGCAACAGCAATTCTGTTTTGCTCATTAAGTACAGCACCTTCTTTGATTAAACATAGCATTCTGGGAAGTCCTTTGAAAGCATTTTGAAAATCATTCAATCAATTCCAAAGTTCTTCATAGAAATCTTGAAAGTGTCCTTGTATCACTTTTGACTACTAGGTAAGCATGTTTCTTGCATGAGTTCTCTGTAAGATAGTCTTTTGGGTAAGAATACATTTAGCTACTCCACAGAAATCGTCAGCATTTCAGTATGCTACCAACAAAGTCCAGCAGCAAAAAATACAAAGAGAAATTCTATTTAAAATTGCTGTAGATAATATAAAATATTTGGGAATCTACCTGCTAAGACAAACTAAGGAACTATATGAACACAATTATAAAACATTTTTGACACAAATTAAGTCAGATCTAAGTAATTGGAAGAATATCAAATGCTCACAGGCAGATCAAGCTAAAGTAATAAAAATAACAATTATGTCTAAGTTAATCTACTTATTTAGTGCCATGCTATTCAAACTTCCAAGACGTTATTTTACAAAACTAGAAAAAAAATAGTAAACAAGTTCATCTGGAAGACTAAAAGATCAAGAATTTCAAGGAATTAATGAAAAAAAAAAAGCAAATGAAGGTGACCTAACTGTACTAGACCTAAAACTGTATCATAAAGCAGCATTCAGTAGTTGATCTATGGAATAAGTTAAGTCCACAAGACACAATAGTCAATGACTATAATAATCTAATGTTTGATAAATTCAAAGACCCCGGCTTCTGAGATAAGAACTCACTATTTGACAAAAATTGTTAGGAAAATTGGAAATTAGTATGACAGAAACTAGGCATTGATCCATACCTAACACCCTATACCAAGATAAGGTTGGAATGGATTCATGATTTATATATGAAGAGTGATAATATAAGCAGATGAGAAGAACACAGGATAGTCTACCTCTCTGATCTCTGAAAAGGAAGGAATCTGTGGCCAAAGAAGAACTAGAGAACATTATGAAATGCAAAAGGGATAATTTTGATTATATTAAGCTAAAAATGTGTAAAGAAAACAAATGCAGATAAGATTAGAAGGGAAACAGTACTGGGAAAACATTTTTATATCCAAGGGTTCTGAGATAGGCCTCATTTCTAAAAAATATAGAGAACTGACTTAAATTTATAAGAATTCAAGTCATTCTCCAATTCATAAATGGTCAAAGGACATGAATAGACAATTTTCAGATGAAGAAATTAAAATCATTTTTAGTCATATGAAAAAATGCTCTTACACATTATTGATCAGGAAAATACAAATTAAAACAACTCGGAGGTACCACCACACACCTCTAAGATTGGCTAAGATGACAGAAAAAGATAATGATGACTGTTGTAGGGGATGTGGAGAAACTGGGACACTGATATATTGTAAATTGTGAATGGATCCAACGATTCTGGAGAGCAATATGGAACTCTGCCCAAAAGAGTATCAAACTGTGCTACCCTTTTATCCAGCAGTGTCTCTACTAGTCTTATATCCCATAGAGATCATAAGAAGTAAAAAGGGACCCACAGGTGCAAAGATATTTACGGCAACCCTTTTTGTAGTGGCAAAGAACTGGAAACTGAGTGGATGCCCATCAATTGAAGAATGGCTGAATAAGTTATGGTATATGAATGTTATGAAATATTATTGTTTTATAAGAAACAATCAGCAAAATGATTTCAAAGAAGCATGGAGAGACTATCTGAACTGATGCTTAGTGAAGTGAGTAGAAGCAGGCCAATATTATGTTCAGCAACAGCAAGATTGTGTGATGATCAGTTTTGATGGATGTGGCTCTTTTTGCCAGCGAAGCGATTCAGGCAAATTCCAATGGTCATGTGATGAAGAGAGCCATCTGCACCAACAGAGAGGACTGTGTGTGATTACAATACAGTATTTTCACTTTTTTGTTGTAGTTTGCTTGCATTTTGTTTTGATCTGATTTTTCTTGTGCAACATGATAATTGTGGAAATGTGTATAAAAGAACTGCACATGTTTAACATATATTGGATTACTTGTTCTGTAGGAGAGGAGTTGGAAGGGAGGAAGAAAAAAAATGGAACATACGATTTTCTAAGGATGAATTTTGAAAATTATCTATGCAGGGGCAGCTAGGTAGCACAATGAATCGAGCACTAGCCCTGAAGTCAGGAGGACCTGAATTCAATCTGGCCTGACACTTAACACTTCCTAGCTGTGTGACCCTGAGCAAGTCACTTAGCCCCAATTGTCTCAGCAAAATGATAAATAAACAAAACAAAACAAAACAACATATATATATATATATATATATATATATACACACACATATATATGCATCTGTTTAAAAAAACAAGTTTTAATTTAAAAAAAGAATACATTTAGCATTCAAAGAAAATATCTAGTCCATAAGAAATGCCATTTCTAAGAAATTGAAACTATTTCTAGTCATATGAAAAGATGCTCCAAGTCATTATTAATCAGAGAAATGCAAATTAAGACAACTTTAAGATAGCACTACGCACCTCTCAGATTGGCTAAGATGATAGGAAAAAATAATGATGATTGTTGGAGGGGATGCGGGAAAACTGGGACATTGATGCATTGTTGGTGGAGTTGTGAACGAATCCAACCATTCTGGAGAGTAGTTTGGAACTATGCTCAAAAAGTTATCAAACTGTGCATACCCTTTGATCCAGCAGTGTTACTACTGGGATTATATCCCAAAGAGATTATAAAGAAGGGAAAGGGACCTGTATGTGCACGAATGTTTGTGGCAGCCCTTTTTGTAGTGGCTAGAAACTGGAAACTGAATGGATGTCCATCAGTTGGAGAATGGCTGAATAAATTGTGGTATATGAATATTATGGAATATTACTGTTCTGTAAGAAATGACCAACAGGATGATTTCAGAAAGGCCTGGAGAGACTTACACGAACTGGATGCTGAGTGAAATGAGCAGGACCAGGAGATCATTATATACTTCAACAACAATACTATATGATGACCAGTTCTGATGGACCTGGCCATCCTCAGCAATGAGATCAACCAAATCATTTCCAATGGAACAGTAATGAACTGAACCAGCTACGACCAGAGAAAGAACTCTGGGAGATGACTAAAAACCATTACATTGAATTGCCAATCCCTATATTTATGCTCACCTACATTTTTGATTTCCTTCACAAGCTAATTGTATAATATTTCAGAGTCTGATTCTTTTTGTACAGAAAAGTAATGGTTTGTTCATGTATACTTATTGTGTATCTAATTTATATTTTAATATATTTAACATCTACTGGTCATCCTGCCATCTGGGGGAGGGGGTGGGAGGTAAGAGGTGAAAAATTGGAACAAGAGGTTTGGCAATTGTTAATGCTGTAAAATTACCCATGCATATAACCTGTAAATAAAAGGCTATTACATAAAAAAAAGAAATGCCATCTCTGCAGTAGAGTTAGAAAGCTTGACAGTTTAGCTCAAAAATGGACTTTAGTGTCTGTACCTTATTCTCCAGGTGATCTTCAGCATCTTCCTAAGATAATTCAAATGGAAGCAATTCACTTTCTTGCTGTGGTGCTGGTATACTGTCCAGGTTTTACAGGCATCCAACAATGAGATTAATACAATAGCTTTGTAGACCTTCAGTTTGGTAGGCAGTCTAAAACTTCTCTCCCACACTTTCCTTAAGAGTCTTTCAAATACTGAGCTAGCTCTTGCAATGTGTGTCAATTTTGTTATCATGTATACATCCCAGGAAAGTACTCAGCTACATTAACAGTATTTAACAGCATTCAAAACATCTCCTTTTACTATTACTGATGGTTCCACATATAGATGGTATGGTGCTGGCAGTTTTAGAATCTGTGTTTTCTTTGTTATAATTCTTAGGCTAAAATTAGCAAAAGAAGCAAATAATCAATCCATACTTTGTTGCATCTCAGATTCATAATCTGTATTAAATATACAATCACCTAAGATTGAATCATGCAGCAACTCTACTTCTATTTTTGTCTTGGCTTGTAGTCTTTTAAAGTTAAATCATTTATCATCAGTAGATTACCTAATCTTGATGCTGTGCTCATTCTTTCTAAATTCATCTGACAATATTTCTGAAGACATCATGTTAAAAAGCATAAGAGCAAGCATACATCCTGCTTCACTCCATTGGTGACTGGGAAAAAGTGAGAGCATTGTCCATTATCCAGTACCAATTTTAACATGATGTCTTGAAATTGATGTATAACACTGATGGACTTTTCCAGGCAATGAAATTTTGAAATAATTTTCCATAAGTCCTCACAACTGACAATATCAAAAACCTCAGATCAAGAGACTTTTTATATGTTACACTTTTCTGCTCCTAGCATTTATCCTGGAATTGTCAGGCAGTAATGAGTTGTTTAATCAATACAATGTAAGATGACACAAAGATTAGAAATAAAGTTTTCCAAGTCATTAACAATGTAACAAATCAAAGATAAAATATCACTGAAATGACAATTTATTTGATATAGTTTTGAAAACATATCTATCATGAAAATTGTCCAACCAAAGAGAATTTATTAGTAAACAAAGATACTAATATTTCAACCACAGTACCAGTGAAATTACTTAAAATACTAGAAGAATCTAATGGAAACTGGAGAATACCATAAAGATCATCTAAATATAGTTGACTTTTAGTTGTTTTTGTCATCATGCATTCCTCTAATTATCTGGTGAAACCTCCATATCTCTCAGAATGTTTTTTTAATGAATAAAATACATAAAATGACAAAGAAAAAAACAATGAAATATAGTCTGCCAAAACATTTTTAAAAAGTACATAAATTGGGAAGGGAGTTAGGAGTAGTGCCAAGATAGTGGAGAACAAACATAGTTTTCTGTGACGTCCTCTGACCTTCTCTCAAATCATCAGCAGATTGAACTTCTGCACTACTTTTGGAGTGGCAGAACCCATAAAATTTTGGAGTACAACACATTTCCAGAAGAAGATACTTTGGATGAATTTCAAAACCGGTCTGTTTAAATCAGGCAGAGGGACAGTCTACCAAGCCAAGACCACAGGATAGGGACCTGGGGCAAGGAGTTATGACAGGGAGCTAGAACAGTGGGCATTTGCACACAGGATCTCATTGCACACTGGAAATCTTCTGTGAGGGTCTTAGGCTACTCTGTCCTTGTTATAAGTGGGTGGATTAGCAGATTTGCTGTTAAACATCCAAAAGCAAATACAAAAGGCAAATTGTAAGCTGCTGGGCCCCAGAAGAATGAGGGACCTGGCTGGGATTACCCTGCAGCAGAAGTCAGTGATCAGAACTGCCCCAGGACAAACTAAAGTGACTGTCACCACTTTGCTTTAAGAGCAGACCTCAACATTGATGAAATGGAAAAAGCATGTAACTCCTTACAAAATAGATATGAAAAATAAACTAATTCATTGAAAAACAGAATTTGTGAAATTGAAAAAAAAAGTGCAATAAAAAAACAACTCATTTAAAAATTTAATTTGCCAAATACAAAAGGAGCTAAAAAATGTAACTGAAGAAAATAATTCACTAAAAAATAGAATTGAACAAATATAAGTGAATGACTCAAAAAGACTTTAAGAATTAGTCAAACAAAACTTTCAAAAATGGAAAAAATAGAAGAAAATGTTAAATACAGCCTTGGAAAAAACAATTTAACCTGGAAAATAGATCTAGGAGAGACAATATAAGGATTATTGGACTTCCTGAAAGTAATGACAAAAAAAAGTCTAGATATCATCTTTCAGGAAATCATCAAGAAAAACTGCCCTGATGTCCTAGAAACAGAAGGTAAAGTAGCCATTGAAAGAATTCACCAATCACCTCCTGAAACAGATACCACAATGAAAACTCCAAGGAATATCAAGGCTAAATTTCAGAATTATCAGATCAAGGAAAAAATATTGCAAGTAGCCAAAAAGAAACAATTCAAATATTGAGGAGCCACAATCAGGATTTCCCTGGGATTACCAGCTTTCACCTTAAAGAATGGAAAGGCCTGGAATCTGATATTCCAAAAGACAAAGGAACTTGGGTTGCAGCTATTCAGCTAAAATGAGCGTTATCTTTCAGATAAGAAGATGGACATACGATGATGATACAGGTGAAGGGTTACTGGGTACCTTGGTGGTCTATAACTAATAATGATTATGAGGTTAGTCCAATTAATTAATTGGTCCAATTAGTCCAATTAGTTAATTAAAAAATTAATTAAAACTAAATTAACCAACTTAATTTAAAAAATACTCTCTCCACAACTCTCTCTCTCTCTCTCTCTCTCTCTCTCTCTCTCTCTCTCTCTATATATATATATATATATAATATATATAGATATAGATATAGATATATAGATATATAGATATATAGATATAGATAGTTTACTTATATATCAATTTTATACTGCTGAATCCCATAGTTATAAAAAAACATGAAAATATAACAAGGGCTGGGGGAATAGAAAAATTGAGTTCAGGTATACTCAAAAGAGAATCTTGGAAATTTACTAAAGCTCACAAATACTTCAATGTAATTGGAACACTATGTTATTACTGAAAGTTCTGATACAAATGGGGGAATGAAGACACTAACATCTTAGAATTTCATCTTGGCATTTGGGTTCTGGTGGGGTAAGGTAGGGAAGATGGTATTTTAGAGTGGTATAAAAACAGTTTCTCAGAATAGTCAGTGAATATACACTCTGTCTTAGGATAGACAAAGAAACCTCAGGGAGTTGATAGGATCAAAACAACTAATAAGGACTTCTGTCATTATACACTTCTAAAAATTATTATACAATTTCTTGAAAATAATTTCAGAATCGTTTCCTGAAAGTGATCTAGAAGTTATTATTCATTGGAAAATCTCAACAGGGATACTATTATGAGTTACTCTTTGAAGGTACTAAAAATACCTACATTTGTTGTTTGAAATACACATTGAAACAGTTTTGAAAGGCTTAGTTAGAGGACTTACTAGGTCCTATATTAGGAAACATTTATATGGATAGAGGAACATGAAAACCTTCAAAGAAAATAGCAGCCAAACTAACCTGAAGCTACTGGTTACCTAGTGTGACCTTGAACATGTCATTTACTCCTTTTTAGGTCTCGGTTGTTTATTTGAAAAATGAGGTGGCTAAATTTGATAATCCTCATGTTTCCATCCACTTTTGAATTTATGATACTATTGTTATAAAGAAAATATCATAATATATTAGAGATAACCAAATTACTGATTTTATTTGACAAAATTCCACGTACAAAGAGAGTAAGCATATTATTTAAAGGCTACTTTTATTTGTAAAACAAAATTCTGAATTTCTCTCTCTCAGTTACTTTAGACTATAATAATTCAAAAGCTATTATTAAGATATTATTGTTTGGTGTCTGCAGAAGTTATTTGACTCACTTAAATGAATCCTATTTTAGGATACTATTTTATATTTTTTGTAAAGATATCAGTTTCATCAAAAATCCAATCTCTAACTTTTCTGTCATTGTAAATTATTTAAAAATAAAAAAAAATGTGGAGGAAATAAGATCTTAGAAACTGAAACATTAAAACAAATCCAAATGTTATCTACTTGTCATTGTACATGTCTCTAAATTCATAACAAAAAGCTCAATATCTATAAACTATGAATTCCAATTTTAAAAAGATGTCTAAAATAAATAATACTTTGGGATGAATGACTTTTATCTTCTTCAATAAAAGGTTTCATCTGAGTCACATCTATTTCATCACATTTGTTGTTTATTGGATTTTACTGGTTACTATAAAAAATTACAATTTCCCATAATATAATATAAAACAATATTGTCTAATTCATACAAATGTTAAAAGAACAAAAAATTAAAAATTTACATATATATGTGTATAGCAATAAAAATCAACAGAGGGAGGCAGACCAAAAACATTTCATACAAACTGATAATGCATTATTTTTATTAAATAGTTTGAGTTTATTTGGGGTTGAATTCTATCTTTTGTAACTTCACAACTTTACTTATCCATTACCTAATCATTATTAGAGAAAAATTATTTTCTAATAGTACAGCCTGAAAACCAATCTTGACTTCTCATCTTATGCAATGTTTATCCATATCTTTCTATAAATTTTCCATTTGTCCAATAGAGGAATGACCATCAATCCCTTATTATTATTTTTTTTAGCATGAACCAGTTTAGTATTTACTAAGACAATGTTTAATTGTACTCTTCCTAGAGCAGTCAAATTCTCTTCCCTGTGACATATCTTTGGTTAGTTTCCTACTTATACCAGTTATTTGTTTTCTTGTCATCCTTTGAATCATCTTATATTTTGATCTTGTGACTATAATTCATGACCTCAGAAATATATCATCATTAAAACATTAGTATTAAGAAAATGAGATAACATTTGTAAAATCAGGGAATACGGCATTTAATTAAAAATTCAAAGGGAGATTTTTATGTATTTGGTGGCGGGGATTGGTTTTATTGTGTGTTTTTCAGAAGTGCAACATAAGCTCTTTTCTTCCTCTTCAAATAACTCACAGTCTATATATAATACATTTCCAGGATATTTGAACTGGTTGAATTATTAAATCAACTGTACTTTATGATACAGACAACATCCATTTCCCATGTCTTCCAGAATGATTTGGTATTCTGCAATATTCAAATGACAGTAGGTCTTAATTAAAAAAAAAAAAAAAACACCTATAGTGTTGATCCAATCAGCAAAATATTTATCAACACAATATCTGGTAATCCAAATGTTTTATAAGGAAAAGTTCTTTCATTTTGACGTTATAAGCAAATGCTTTTGGAATATTTCTCTGTTGGATGTCCTTTTTTGTTATTGTTGTTGATATTTAGAATAATGTTAAAATTATCTCTATAATTGCATCTACCACACAATTGCATATATATTTTAATTAAGTAGCCAAATTAAAAAAAAATAAAACCAGACATCTCCAGCAATGAGATGAACCAAATCAGTTCCAACAGAGCAGTAATAAAATGAATCAGCTACACCCAGCGAAAAAACTCTGGGAGATGACTATGAACCATTACATAGAATTCCCAATCCCCATATTTTTGTCTGCCTGCATTTTTGATTTCCTTCACAGACTAATAGCACACTATTTCAAAGTCTGATTCTTTTTGTACAGCAAAATAACTGTTTGGACATGTATACTTATATTGTATTTAATTTATACTTTAACATATTTAACAAGTATTGGTCAACCTGCCATCTGGAGGAGGGGATGGGGGGAAGGATGGGAAAAATTGAAACAAAAGGTTTGGCAACTGTCAATGCTGTAAAATTACTCATGCATATAACTTGTAAATAAAAAGGTATGATAATAATAAAATAAAGATGATAGTGTAAGCAAATTAATAAAAGAAGGAATAGTCTACCTGTCAGATCTGTTGAGAAAAGAGAAATTTATGGCCAAAGAAGAACCAGAAAACATTATGAAATGCAAAATGGATAATTTTGATTACATTAATTTAAAAGTTATTGCACAAACAAAAGCAATGAAGACAACATTAGTAGGGATGGAAAAAGTTGGGAGAAAATTTTTGCAGCCCATGTTTCTAATAAAGGCTAAAATGTAGAAAGAACTGATTCAGATTAAGAATATAAGTAATTTTTTTTCCTGAGGTAATTGGGGTTAAGTTGATTGGGGGAACCCTGAAACTGTCCTCCCTGACTTGGAAGTCATGGGGGTGAACTCTGAGAAACTCTCCTCTGGCAGAGGCCGCCTCAGGGGAATCAAGATAATGTGGTTTCATTCTGTTATGTTGGTGGGACTAGCTGCACTCTCTATTGAGCTGAAAATTAGTCCAGAACTACTCCTAATAGCTGGAACTTAAGTGGTCTCATTCAATTGGAAATCTAGGCCTAGGGGCAGTGACAACATGGAGGAATTTCATTCAATTGAAACTTTAGTCTCAAATTTTCTACAAAAAAAAAAAAAGAAATTAACTCATAACTTGCAGAAGTCCAGAGTAGGAATTATGCCATCCCAAGAGACCCTCTCCCCTTGGCATAGCTGCCTACCAGGACTCCTGCCTGCTGTGAAGAGACTTCTTCTCAGTGAAAACCTCTTGTTATTTCTCTGCTAGGACCTTGCCACTGAGGAAGTCAGTTGTCCTAGCAAAGCTGACTTCTCTGCCAATAAAATTTCCTTTTTGCCACTAAAACATAAAAAAAATAAAAATAAATAAAACTAGTCTTCCTCACCCCCCCCCCCCATATTGGTTGAGGGCTTTATTTATTTCCTCAATACTTTAAATACATTACTATATGTTCCATTCATCAAATTGTGGTGTTTTTAATATGGGAGTGGGAAATTGATACATTGAATTTATATGAGTCCTTTAAAAAATGAATTCCAGGGGCAGCTAGATGGTGCAGTGAATAGAGCACTGGCCCTGAAGTCAGGAGAACTAAGTTCAAATCCAGCCTCAGACACTTGATACTTCCTAGCTGTGTGACCTTGGGCAAGTCACTTAACCCTAATTGTCTCAGGGAAAAAAAAATTCCAATCTTTCTCCTGAACCATAGACCGTCATTGACAACTACTTGTTGGATATTTCTGTTTGAATGTCTTATGGGCAACTGAGTCTCAATATGTCCAAAACACATCTTCTCATTACTCATCCAAACTTCCATATAGATTCTGTTCCAGTTTTTAAACTCTGTGTCTATCTTGCTGCTGCTAATGGGTTTCTTGTAAACAAAGTGCTTCCATTTTATGGAAGAGTTCATCCAATTCAAATTCAAATTCACAGTTACAATTACTGTGCATTTCCCACCATCCTATTTTTCTCCATTTATACTTTCTCTCTCCTTTTACCCTGTCCCTCCTCACCAGTGTTTTACTTCCGACCACCACATTCCCTCAAGCTGCCATCTCTTCTATCAATCCCTCTCTCCATTTCTTTTCCCTTTTACTTCTGCCCTCTCATATACTATCCCCTTTTCTATTTTCTTTCCTTTTCCCCCTCTTACTTCCTTAAAGAGTAAGGTAAATTTTTGTATACATATGAGTGTATTATTCCCTTTTTGAGACAAATTCAATAACAGTAATGTTCAAACAATATTTCCCTTCCTTCCTTCTTTCCCTCTATACAAATATATATTTTCCAACTCTTAATGAGATATAATTTGCCCTATTTTGTCTCTCTTTTTCCTCTTTTTACAGAATAATTATTTTTATTCCCTAATTTTTGTATCATTTTATCAAAGTCCTACTCTATATATATTTCTAAATATCCTAATATCCTAAATACTATAATATCCTAATAGAGATATAGTTCTCAAGAGTTACAAATATCTTCTGGTATAGGAATGTAACTAGTTTGATCTTATTGAATAACATTGTTTCTTCCCTTGTAAACCTTTTGATGTCCTCTTAAATCTTGTATTTGAAGACAAAAAAATTAGAAATTTAACAAGGAAGTGAATGACTCAATGAGACATCAATATTTCAAGCAAACCCCCCAAAAATGAAAAAAGAGAAGAAAATGTAAAATACCTCCCTGGAAAAACAACTGACCTGGAAAACAGACATAGGAGAGACAATTTAAGAAGCATTGAACAACCTGAAAACAATAATGAAAGAAAGAACCTGGACAACAATTTCCAAAAAATAATCAAGGAAAATTGCCCTTATATCCTAAAACTAGAGCATAAAAAAGCCATTGGGAGAATCTGCTGTTCACTTCCTAAGATCCCAAAATTAAAACTCCAAGGAATATTGTAGCTAAATTCCAGAACTGTAAGATCAAAGAGAAAATACAGCAAGTAGCCAGAAAGAAACATCCAAATATCAAGAAGCCACAATCAGGAACCTAGTAGGTTCCTAGCGAGGACCTAGCAGGTTCCATTTTTAAAGATCAAAGATATTCCAAAGGCTGAAAAAATGGAGGCCAAATTGAGGGAAGAGGTGATCAGAAGCAAAACACAGGTGAGGAGAGAAAGGGAAAAGGAGAAAGTATAACAAGAAAAATAAGATCGTGGGAAATACAGAGTTAGGAATTTTAACTGTGAAAATGAATATGATGAATTCTATCATAAAATGGAAATGGATAATAGAACAGATTAAAAATAGAATTCTACAATATGTTGTTTAAGAAAAACACATTTGAAGTAAAGAGATACATACAGAGCAAAAGTAAAAGGCTGGAGTATAATCTATTCTGCTTCAGCTGAAATTAAAAAAAAAAGGAGAGGTAGAGATTATGATCTCAGATCAAGCAAAAGCAAAAATAGATTTAATTAAATGAGATAAGGAAGAAAAGTTCATCTTACTAAATGGTACTATGGATAAAGAAGTAATATCAATATTAAACATATGCATCAAATAGTATAACTTCCAGATTCCTAGAGAAGGTAAGAGATTTGCAAGAAGGCATAGATAGCAACATTATATGAGTGGGAGATCTCATCCTCCCTCTATGACAACTTGGTAAATTAAATAACAAAATAAACAAGAAAAAGGTTAAGGAGGTAAATGGAAATTTAGAAAAGTTAGGTATGATAGAACTTTGGAGAAAATACAATGGGTCAGAAAGGATTATACATTTTTTTCAGCAGTATATGGAACCTAAAGAAAGATTGACCATTGCATTAGGGGATAAAATTTTCAAAATCAAATGCAGAAAGTTTCCAGGGGAAATTTTATAGCTCTATATTCTTACTTGAACAAAATAAAGAAAAAAATCGATGAACTAAGCATGCAAATAAAAAAAAAAAACTAGAAAAAGAACAAATTAGGAACCCCCAATTAAATATAAAATTTGAAATTCTGAAAATAAAAGGAAGATTAATAAAATAGAAAGAAAACTATTGAATAAATAAAACTTAGAGTGGGTTTTATGAAAAAGCCAATAGAATAGATAATTGATTAATTTGATTTGACAAAGGAAAGAAAATCAAATTGCCAGCATTAAAAATGAAAAGAGTGAATTTACTAACAATGAAGAGGAAATGAAGGAATAATTAGGTGCTATTTTGCCCAAGTCTATACCAATAAACCTGATAATCTAAGTGAAATTGATGAATCCATACAAAAGCATAGATTGCCCAGAGGAGGAAAAAAAAAAACTATTTAAATAGTTCCACTTCAGAAAAAGAAATTGAAGAAAAAATCTCCAGGGTCTGATGGATTTACAAGTGAATTCTACCAAAGATTTTAAGAACAATTAATTCCAATATTATACAAAGTATTTACAAAAGTAAGGCAAGAAGGAGTCCTACCCAATTCCTTTTAAGATACATATGGTACTGGTACCTAAACCAGGTAGGTTCAAAGCAGAGAAAGAAACTTATAGACTGATTTCCTTAATGAATAGTCCAAGAATATAAAGTGCTCATGGGTAGGTTGAACTAATATAATAAAAATGACAATACTACATAAATTAATCTACTTATTCAGTGCCATACCAGTCAAATTCCCAGGAAATTATTTTACAGAGCTAGAAAAAATAATAACAAAGCTCATCTGGAAGAACAAAAGGTCAAGAATTTCATTCTTTTTTATTTTTTTATTTAATAGCCTTTTATTTACAGGATATATGCATGGGTAACTTTACAGCATTAACAATTGCCAAACCTCTTGTTCCAATTTTTCACCTCTTACCCCCCCACCCTCTCCCCTAGATGGCAGGATGACCAGTAGATGTTAAAGATATTAAAATATAAATTAGATACACAATAAGTATACATGACCAAAACGTTATTTTGCTGTACAAAAAGAATCAGACCCTGAAATATTATACAATTAGCTTGTGAAGGAAATCAAAAATGCAGGTCGGCATAAATATAGGGATTGGGAATTCAATGTAATGGTTTTTAGTCATCTCCCAGAGTTCTTTTTCTGGGTATAGCTAGTTCAGTTCATTACTGCTCCATTAGAAATGATTTGGTTGATCTCGTTGCTGAGGATGGCCTGGTCCATCAGAACTGGTCATCATATAGTATTGTTGTTGAAGTATATAATGATCTCCTGGTCCTGCCTCATTTCACTCAGCATCAGTTCTGTAAGTCTCTCCAGGCCTTTCTGAAATCTCCTGTTGGTCATTTCTTACAGAACAGTAATATTCCATAATATTCATATACCACAATTTATTCAGCCATTCTCCAACTGATGGACATCCATTTCAGTTTCAGTTTTTAGCCACTACAAAAGGGCTGCCACAAACATTCATGCACATACAGGTCCCTTTCCATTCTTTAGTATCTCTTTGGGATATAAGCCCAGTAGTAACACTGCTGGATCAAAGGGTATGCACAGTTTGATAACTTTTTGAGCATAGTTCCAAACTACTCTCCAGAATGGTTGGATTCGTTCACAATTCCACCAACAATGCATCAATGTCCCAGTTTTCCCTGCATCCCTCAACAATCATCATTATTTTTCCTGTCATCTTAGCCAATCTGACAGGTGTGTAGTGGTATCTTAGAGTTGTCTTAATTTGCATTTCCCTGATTAATAATGACTTGGAGCATCTTTTCATATGACTAGAAATAGTTTCAATTTCTTCATCTGAGAATTGTCTGTTCATATCCTTTGACCATTTTCCAATTGGAGAATGGCTTGATTTTTTATAAATTAGAGTTAATTCTCTATATATTTTGGAAATGAGGCCTTTATCAGAACCTTTGACTGTAAAAATATTTCCCCAGTTTATTGCTTCCCTTCTAATCTTGTCTGCATTAGTTTTGTTTGTGTAAAAACTTTTCAGTTTGGTATAATCGAAATTTTCTATTTTGTGATCAGTAATGATCTCTAGTTCTTCTTTGGTCATAAAGACCTTCCCCTTCCACAGGTCTGAGAGGAAAACTATCCTGTGTTCCTCTAATTTATTAATAATTTCATTCTTTATGCCTAGGTCATGAACCCATTTTGACCTTATCTTGGTGTACGGTGTTAAGTATGGATCAATGCCTAGTTTCTGCCATATTAGTTTCCAATTTTCCCAGCAATTTTTATCAAACAGTAAGTTCTTATCCCAAAAGCAGGGATCTTTGGGTTTGTCAAAGACTAGGTTGCGATATTTGTTGACTGTTTTATCCCTTGAACTTAACCTATTCCACTGATCAACTAATCTATTCCTTAGCCAATACCAAATAGTTTTGGTAACTGCTGCTCTATAATATAATTTTAGATCTGGTACAGCTAAGCCACCTTCATTTGATTTTTTTTTTCATTAATTCCCTTGAAATTCTTGACCTTTTGTTGTTCCATATGAATTTTGTTGTTATTTTTTCTAGGTCATTAAAATAGTTTTTTTGGGACTCTGGTTGGTATACCGCTAAATAAATAGATTAGTTTACGTAATATTGTCATCTTTATTATATTTGCTCGCCCTATCCAAGAGCATTTAATATTTTTCCAATTGGTTAGATCAGACTTAATTTGCGTGAAAAGTGGTCTGTAATTTTGCTCATAAAGTTTCTGATTTTCCCTTGGCAAATAGGTTCCTAAATATTTTATATTATCAGTAATTACTTTAAATGGAATTTCTCTTTGTAACTCTGACTGTTGGATTTTGTTAGTGATATATAAGAATGCTGATGACTTATGTGGGGTTATTTTATAACCAACAACTTGCTAAAAGTTGTGGATTATTTCTAATAACTTTTAGCAGAATCTCTGGGGTTCTCTAAGTATACCATCATGTCATCGGCAAAAGTGATAATTTGGTTTCCTCATTGCCTATTCTTATTCCTTTAATCTCTTTCTCAGCTCTTATTGCTAAAGCTAACGTTTCTAACACAATATTAAATAGTAAGGTGATAGTGGGCAACCTTGTTTCACTCCAGATCTTATTGGGAATGGTTGCAGTTTGTCTCCATTACATATGATGCTTACTGATGGTTTTAAATAGATGCTGCTGATTATTTTAGGAAAAGTCCATTTATTCTATATTCTCAAGTGTTTTAATAGGAATGGATGTTGGATTTTATCAAATGCTTTTTCTGCATCTATTGAGATGATCATATGGTTTTGTTAATTTGGTTATTAACATGGCCAATTATATTGATAGTTTTCCTAATATTGAACCAGCCCTGCATTCCTGGTATAAAATCCTACTTGATCATAGTGTATTATCTTGGAGATGATTTTCTGTAGTCTTTTTGCTAATATCTTATTTAAGATTTTAGCATCAATATTCATTAGGAGATTGGTTATAATTTTCTTTCTCTGTTTTCAGCTACCTGGTTTGGTTATTAGTACCATGTCTGTGTCATAGAAGAATTTGGTAGGACTCCTTCATTCCCTATTTTATCAAATAATTTATATAGCATTGGGGCCAATTGTTCTTTAAATGTTTGGTAAAATTCACATGTAAATCCATCTGGTCCTGGGGATTTTTTCTTAGGGAGTTGTTTAATTGCCTGTTCTATTTCTTTTTCCGAAATGGGACTATTCAAGCAATTTACTTCCTCCTGTATTAGTCTGGGAAGTCTATATTTTTGGAGGTAGTCATCCATTTCACTTAGGTTATCAAATTTATTGGCATAAAGTTGAGCAAAATAACTCCTTATTATTTCTCTAATTTCCTCTTCATTGGTGGAAAGTTCTCCTTTTCATTTTAAGACTACTAATTTCATTTTCCTCCTTTTTCTAATCAGATTTACCAAAGGCTTATCTATTTTATTATTTTCATAGAACCAACTCTTAGTTTTATTAATTAGTTCAATAGTTTTTACTTTCAATATTTTTTAATTTCTCCTTTTAATTTTAAATTTCCAATTTAGTATTTGATTGGGTTTTAATTTGGTCTTTTTTTAGTTTTTTTTGTTGAAGCCCAATTCCATTAATCTTTTCTTTCTCTGTTTTATTCAAGTAAGCCTCTAGATATAAAATTCTCCTTATTTCTGCTTTGGCTGCATCCCACAAATTTTGGTATGATGTCTCATCATTGTCATTATCTTGAGTGAAATTATTGATTGTATCTATAATTTGCTGCTTCACCCAATCATTCTTTAAGATGAGATTGTTTAGTTAGAAATGGAATTCATTTGTTTTCATTAAATGTCCATCTTCTTCCCTGGAAGAAAATGCTCAGCTTAGCTGGGTAGTTTATTCTTGGCTGCATCCCAAGTTCTTGTGCCTTTCGGAATATCTATTCCAGGCCCTTCTTTCCTTTAATTAGAAGGCAGCCAGATCTTGGTGATCCTTATTGTGGCACCTCGGTATTTAAATGGTTTTTGCTGCTTGTAAAATTTTTCCTTAATCTGATAGTTCTGAAATTTGGCCACAATATTCCTTTGGGGTTTTATTTTAGGGTTTCTTTCAGAAGGTGTTCGATGAATTCTTTCAATGCCTATTTTACCTTCTGATTCTATTACATCTGGCAGTTCTCTTTGATGATTTCTTGTAAAATAGCATCTAGGCTCTTTTTTCATCATAGTTTTCGGAAGTCCAAATCCTCAGATTATCTCTCCTAGATCTATTTTCCAAGTCTGTCGTTTTGCAAGTAGATAATTCATGGTTTTTCCAGTTTGTCATTTTTTTTTTTTGTTGACTGATTCTTGCTGTCTCAATGAATCATTAGTTTCTATTTGTTCAGTTCTAATTTTAAGAATTATTTTCTTCATTAGCTTTTTACTTCTTTCTGTATATGTCCAATTGAGTTTTTGAATGTCTTGTTTTGGTCTGGAATTTTTTTCCATTTCACTAATTTTTTTTTTAGTGAATTATTTTCTTTCCAATTACAGATCCTACTTTCTTACGTGTTCTTTGTCTTTTCAATTCCACGGATCCTACTTTCTTGCAGGTTCTTTGTCTTTCCAATTCACAGATCCTACTTTCTTGGGTTCTTTATTTTTCAATTCACTAATTTTGTTTCCCTGCACTTGCTGGAATTTTAACTTTTCCAATTGTATTTCAGGAAGTTGTTGCTCTCTTTAGGCTTCTTTCCTTTCCCATTTATCTTCTAACCTCTTTGAGACTTTTAATGGGTCTCTTCTTGAGAGCATCATGTAAAGGAGGACAGTCTGATGCATTTTGCTGTTTGAGGTCTCTTCAGGTTTGCTGACCTGCCTTTTCTGCATAGAAGCTGTGGATCGTTCTTTTCATCTTTTATTCATGTTTTAAAGCCCTTTAGGGTATGTCTCCTAGGCAAGGAGGTTACCAGCCCTCTGCAGAGCAGGGAGAGATGTAAACTGATTTCGGCTCCCAGGTATGGGAGTGCTCTGGGAGAGTCTTCCCTTCCCCAACAGGAAGTGGATTCAGCACTGGCCGAGCTATGGAAGTGCCCAGTTGGGCTGTGTGGGTTATCGATTGCCCTAGGCTAGAGACTAAGGGGTGAAAGTGTCACTGCCCCAGGCCGGAGCCTCTTGTAGGACTGTGAGTATTAGCAGCTGACCGCAGACTGCCACAAACTCTGCCCAGCTTCTCTGCCTGATGCAAATCGGCCCTGGAAAAGCTCTATGGCCCTAAGCCGAGCTCCCCACTGAGCAGATTGGAGGCTAACCCGGGCTGTGTCTTCCTGCTGTACAGGATCACAACTGCCCCAAGGAAAAGCCCCGTACTGTGGGTTGGGGCTGCGAGCTTGTGCTGAGATCTATGCTTTCACTTTCGGTTTGAGGTTCTCCTCAGAACCTAATTTCTCTCCCAGTCTGCCCTGATCTCCCCCCTGGCCCCGGAACCAACCTTTTTTGGCGAGACTGTAGATTTTTTTTGGCCGGTGAGTTGTTCTACTTCTTATCTTTACGAATTGTAACAGTCAAGACTATTTTTGAGGCTCGATATAATATTGATAAAGAGGGTAAGAGAAGAGCTTAGAAAGTCGCGTGTCTTCTCCGCCATCTTGGCTCCGCCCCAAAGGTCAAGAATTTCAAGGGAATTCATGAAAAACTGCAAATGAAGGTGGCCTAGCTAATCTTCAAATACAAAAATCAAGAAAAGCATAAGACAAAAAATCATTTTTAGACCTAGACCTAAAACAGCAGTCATCAGATCCATTTGGTACTGCCTAAGAAATAGAGTAGCACATCAGTGGAAGAGCTTAGGTTCACAAGATACAAATGAATTACTATAGAAATTTAGTGTTTGATAAACCCAAGCATTATCTCCCAGAGTGCAAAACCCTAACCCTGAACTCTCCCAAACATGTGAACTCTATTGAGTACTTAAATACTTATGAGCTCTCTAAAGGTGTGAACACAAGCATTGTTCAATCAGTTCCACTTAGTACCTTGTTTCAAGTTCTGGCCCAAAATAACTCTTTCTAAGATTAAATCAACTCTAATGGCTTAACAATTTGTAAAAGTATATTACTAAGAATAGCAAAGTCATTTACAGCTGCTCATCCCAGAAGATTGCTAGTACTTTGTGTACAGTATATTTTACTTTGTTCATGGAGGATTTTCCAGGTTTTTTTTTTCCTGAGAGCATCCTGCACATCATTTTCCAGAGAATAGAACATCAGAGAAATTTACTTTGAATTTTTTTTCTACAATTACTATGACTAATTGTTTTTACTTCCATTTATTCTCTTTCACCCTTTCCCTTCTCAGAAGTGTTTTGCTACTGGTCACTCCTTCCCTCAATATGCCCTCTTTTATCCCCCACCCACTCCTTCCCATTTTTGGACCATTCTACTTTTCTCTCTCTCCCAGTACTTCCTTCTCTCACTCCTTAATTTCATCCCTTTTTACTAAGACATTCCTTCATATTCAACTCATACCCATGCTATTATATACTCCTGCCATAATAATGAGAACATTCTAATGAGTTACAAGTGTCATCCTCTCATGTAGAAATGTAAACAGATAAACCTTATTAAGTTCCTTATATCACTTTCCTGATTAATTCCTTAAGCTTCTTCAGAGTCCTGTATTTCAAAATCAGATTTTCCATTCAGTTCTGATATTTTCATCAGGAATGGTTCAACAGTGAAAGTCCTGTTTCACTGAATGAAAACATTTTCTCTGAAAGATTATATTCAATTTTGTTGTAGGTGATTCTTGGTTGTAATCCTAGCTTCATTGCTCTCCAAAATACCATATTTCAAGCCCTCTGATCCTTTAATGTAGAAGCTGCTAAATCTTGTCTTATTCTGACTGTAGTTCCATTATACTTGGTTTTTTTTCTGGATGCTTGCAATACTTTTTCCTTGACCTAGCAATTCTGTAATCTGGCTTCAATATTCCCAGAATTTTTATTTTGGGATATCTTTCAGGAGGTGTTTTTTCCAATTTCTATTTTACCCCAGGTTCTAGAATATCAGTAAAGTTTTCCTTGATCATTTATTGAAAGATGATGTCCAGGTTCTTTTTTCATCATGACTTTCAGATAGACCAATAATTTTTTTAAATTAACTCTGGGAACTCTTTTACATGTCAGTTGTTTTTCCAGTGAGATATTTCACATTTTTTTTTCTATTTTTTCATTTTATTTTCGGATTTGCTTCATTGTACTATTTCTTATAAAGTCCATCTCTTATAAAGTCTTCCACTTGCTCTCTCTCTTTTTTTAAAAGGAATTATTTTCCTTAGTGAGCAAATTTTTACCTCCTTTCTCAATTGGCCAATTTTGCTTTTTAAGGTATTATCATTTGTTTTGTGTGATTCCTTTAGCACCTCTCAATTCTTTCCCTATTTTTTCTATTACTTGGTTTTCAAAATCCCTTTTGAGCTTTTCCAAAGCCTATGCACAATTCTTATTTTTCTTGGAGGCTTTGGATGTAGCAGCATTGACTTTATCACCTTCTGAGTGTTCTGATCTTTCTTGTCATCATAATAACTTTCAATGGTCAGAAACTTCTTTTTCTCGGCTCATTTTCCTAGCCTTTTACTCAGCTTTTAACTCTTTGTTAAAGGAGCTGTTTCCAAGGTAGAGGGTGCATTGACCCAAGCTTCAAGGCTTTTGTGCAGCTGTTTTCAGAAATTCTTAAAGGATTCTAACCACAAGAACTCTTTTCTGCCCTGGAGCTGTGGCTCTAAGAACTATTGTACTGGCAGAGCTAGGGCTCCCCTGATTTGGGCTGCATTGGATATCACACCAGATTCCCACTTTGCCACAGACCCTCTCCACCTTTCAATTTTGTTGATCCAAATACCAACTTTGGTCTCTCTGGGCTGAGAGGTCTGGAAGCCTCCAGTACTACTGCTCATTTAGTGGTTAGGCCTGGGCTGGGGCTGGGACTGGGCTGCTGTTGCACTCTGGACTCCCACACTGGTATCACAAACTTTTTCTACTGACCTCAGTTGTCTTCAGATAGAAAATTTCATACTCTGTCTTTTTGGGCATTCTGATGCTCAAATGTTTAAGTCATTATTTAAAGGACTTTGGAGTACTTTTGGGGAGAGGTTGGGCAAGTTCCTGCCTTTACTCTGACATCTTAGCTCTGCCTCCCCCTCACCTGAGATTTTCAAGCAAAAGCTAGATGATTAGATATTTTGAATGTATTTCTCACTCTCCTTACTTTCTCCCCATTGGACTTTCCATTCTGATCCTGGGAATACTCTGTGCTCTGATAAGATTTTATATTATCCAGAAGTAATCCTTGCCATTTCTTGGACATGTTTACATGTGCCTCCCTATCCTAATTTCCATGTCCTCTATATGTGTTGTTTGCTTACATTAGAATATATATTCTTTGAGAGAAAGAACCTTTTCTTCTTGAATTTGAAACCCCTGTTCTTAGAACAATGCTTGAAATAATAAGTTTTTAAGCTTTTGAAAATCTTTTGAGTCCTAAAATTCTTTAATTGAAAAAGCCAAATTAGTATCTTGAACAGTTTCATGATGTTTCTTATGTACTTATTATGAATCAGCAAAACAAACAATAGACTTTCTTAATGTACTTATTTTTAGAAGCCTGATGTCTAATCCCAGTATACCACTGTAATGTGTAATGGGTGATTCAGAATAAACACTCAACTGCTAAATGTAACCGTCTGGATGCAACTAGATATACCCATATATAATTGGATATAGACTAGTATAATTAGTACTGGTGTAACTAGTACCAAAAGCTCAAAGGCTCTAATCATGTCTTTCATGTCTTACTACATATCCTATCCTGAGCACAGTTCTTAGAACATAGATGTTTTAATAAGTATTTATTGAACAGAATCATTAAAATTTTCTCTGACACAATCAGTTCTAATGGAACCAATGACAATTTTCAATATCTATTAGTTGGATTTAGGGTACGATTTACATGTTTTACATATAGTTTAAGTTGTAAAGCAGAGGGAGACAAGACAAGATTGCAAGTCAAAGTCTCACCTCGTTAGCCGACATGCATATTAAAAGTGATGAAATTATACAAAGCCACTGATAGTTATTAAATTGTATGATATTTTAAGACCATATTCAATCCTAAGCAGGAAGAAAAGGGTTGTAAATATCTCCTTATAGTTCTGATATGTCGTACCCACTAAAATAATTTGGCAGGGAACTGAATTCTAAGGTATCTACCTTGCTGCAAAACTTAAAGAATATTTTAAGAGCAATCTAATCCAAAGCTTTACAATATGAGTTGAAACTGGTATATATCTCAGGATGAAATTTTTGGTTTTAAGCATCTAAAATGCCCAGATGAGAATTGGCAGTTATCATGAACATGCCATTGTTGAACTGAATGCACAGTTGTTAATGGTGTTTTAGGCAAAATTTTTTATTATTTTGGAGTTGGTGGGCCTCTGAAGTATTCCTTTGCAACCCATATTCCAACTGGAGTAATGCTTAAAGAGTTTAACTAAATTGCACATAGTTATGGAATAAATTGTATTGATGGCCCTTGAATCTAGGTGTGTAAGTCACAATCCTGTTGCACATAAAGACCAATTCCACAAGTTTCTATTTGACTTAAGAAATTTCTTTTGTATTTCATAATGAAAAGAGAAAATAATAGGAACAAGCTCATCTCTAAGTTAATTAGAAAGTTGTTTAATGGAAAGAGTGTGGAATGTGACAGCAGAATTATGATCAGATTCTTATAGTAACCTATTTATTTAAAATAGGCAATTGCTATGTCATAATCTATAAATTGCATTCTTTGTCTACAAACATTTTCTACTACTAAATATTTTACTAGATTCACTTTATGTATAACAAATTCAGGTGATTTCCTAAGTTTTTTTAAAATAATAACTCACTTTTCAAGGATGTAGCTGATGACACAAAATAACTCAAGAGTAAGAAAAAGCAGATCATAACAAAATTTGTCATGGATCTCCTTGGTGATATTGCTGAGGCTTACAGGAAAGAGGTTAAATTATTATATGCAAAAAAATAAGTTTTCAGAGCTTGGTAGATATCAGTTCAAACTTCTAAAGCTCAGAACTCCTAGGGCAAATTTCTATCATTTCAAGGAAACAAAAATGTTTCTGGGTTTTTAAGGAAAAGTCTAGAATTTTCAGTAGTTCATATTCAAGAGGAGATAGTGTGCTTTGAAGCTCACAAGAACCAAATAATAGTTTGGAAGTCATCAGTACTATACCAGGACATGGGGAAGTTTGTTAAGTTGTGACAAGTTGGAAAACTAGATAGTAATTTCTGGGATCTTTGAAAGATTGGAAGAGTTTAAGATTTATCATAAATAAATGTGGTAAATTTAAGTGGCAGAAAGGAGGACCATAAGTTCCTAAGGGTTAAGACAAAGAGAAAGATTTCCAAGTATCAAGGAAACCATGATGTTTTGAATTAGGAGAGTTGGGAAAATAATTATAAATTCTGAAAGAATTCAGATATTTAGAATATACAATACTCACATAAAACAAAATAACAAGAAAGATAGTGGGATTGGAGGTCAAAGGGCCTGTTTCAAATCTTTTCTGAATTTGTTTGATCTCAAAAAAAATGTCTTAACTTTGATGGATCTTAGGTTCCTCAATTTTTAATTAAGAGGGATAGACCAGATAATCTGAAAAGGATTTTCATCCTCAAATATAGGATGCTATGATGATCGAGTGCATATGCTTCAATATTTGTTTGTAAAATCAAGCATCTTCCTCAAATCTGTCACCAAAAACTGAATAATTGATAATGTCAAGCCAGAAGCAGAACATGCTATAACCATGACACCTTTGTGGAACTTCAGATTGGAATACCTCTTGTTACTTAAGAAAAATGCTTCCTACAATGAAAATGGCTCATTATATGGTTAAAACAAATGAATTTGAAATTGATGAAAAACAAAATTAAAATAATAGAAAATAGTCTCATTTACAATTCTTACATCATGAAGATGCATAGAAATTATTTTTTGGTATCTTTCAGAGTTAATGATGCAAAGGTAGCAGTCATACTCAGAGATTCTACTGGTCCTCTTGGGGTCCCAAATTGTCTACTGAAAATATATTTGTATCTGGCTCAGGGAATGTATTATTGTTGTGGTGGTGGTTTGTTCTTAGTTCTTGAAAATGACCATAACACGAGCGAGGTGATGCTTTGACATGAAAGTGAATTGGATTTAAGTGAAGGAAAACTGTGCAAAGTCACTATTCTTGTAGTCTTCTCCAAAGCATCATGGTTGAGTGGTTAGATATACATGAGGACAACTGCAGATTCCCCTTGGTGCCATGGAAGAATGTGGCTTTTTTAATCTAAGTTCTTTAACAGGTTTCCAGTTGATTGAGGCAATTGCTCATTCAGGGATTAAGGCAAAGTAAGAAAAACATAGGGCAAAGAATGGCCTTTTTAAACTAGTAAAGAAAATCAGTCTGGGAGGGAGAACACTTAGGGTTTTGGGGCAAAACAGAAACCATTGTTATTTACATTAACTCTGAGAAAATCAGTGCTCAAACAAGCACCAAGGCACTTTGACCTGGGACCTTATGTTGATCAATCAATGACAGCCAGAGTCATTTGGGGTTAATGTATGACTGTTAAGAAACAATCTAGCCCATGAGCCCAAAGATATCTTGTGAAATTTCAGTGATCAACATTTACATACATTTAAATTTTGGGCAGAGAACTCACAGGTAATTAAAGGGAATGTGTAAAGGAAAGGGGAAAAAAGGGAAAGAGAAATAAAAAGAAAGACAAAAAGAGGGGGCAGAGCCAAAATGGCACATAGTAGATGGGACATTGATTAAGCTCTTCCTGGCTTTCTTCATAATCAATATTAAATCAAGACTCCAACTGCATTTAGGAGTGACAGAACCCACAAATATTCAGAATGTAATAATTTTCCAGCTTACAATGTCTTGGAAGGACTAAGGTCTATGTCAATTGAGCAGGGGAGAACATGACCCAATGAGTTTCAGCTTAGGGAAGCCCAGTGCAGGGAGGCTGGCTCAAAAAATCTATTAGGAGACTCCTAGCCAAAATACAGCAGCATTGGTTACTTTGTCCTGGTAAGAAGACCATCTGTGAGACCTCCAACACAATCACAGAAGGCAAATTGTGAGCCTCTGAACGCATGCATAACAAATAGAACTTGGCCAAACCATTCAATGCAATGGGGAAGCTTGCAGCAACTAGCTCCAGTGCAGCCAGTGAGAAGCTCCTGTCACCATACAGAGGAAACTTGGTGTAATCTACCCTGTGCCCTAAAAGCAGAACTCAAACTTTAAATATGAGCAAAAAAAGAGGCCAAAACACAAATCCAGAAAAGTATAGCAAATGAAAATTGCCTGCAGATGAAGCTTCAAAAAAGGATATGAACTGGTCACCAATTCAAATAGTACTCTTGAAAGAGTTCACAAAGGATATTTAAAAGATAGAAGAAAAATGAGGGGAAATGAAAGCTCTGAAGGAGAATTATGAATTTTTTTTGAAAAGCCAACATTTTGGAAAAGGAAATAGAGAAATTGAAGAAAACTCCTTAAAAATATACTGACAAAAAACAAATCCTTAAAATATATAATTTGCAAAAGGAAAAAAAAAATTCCACTGAGTGAAATAATTCCTTTAAAATGCAATTGACAAAATGCAAAGAGAGATAAAAAAGCTAATTGAAGAAAACAATTCATTAAAAAAAAGTAGAATTGGGCAAACAGAAGTGAGTGACTCAACTAGAAATTTTTAAAAAAATCATTCCTATATAAAGAAATGAAAAATAAGAAAAAAATCACCTTATTGGAAAAACAACTGATCTGGAGGAAAATAGATCTAGGAGACACAATCTAAGAATTACTGGACTAACTGGAACACCACGATGAAACAAGAGCCTTGACAACATCTTTAAAGAAAGCAAGGAAAACTGCCCTGATGTCCTAGAACCAGAGAGTAAAATAGTCATTGAAAAAATCCACCAACCATCTCCTGAAAGAGACCCCAAAATGAAAACTCCATGAAATATTGTAACTAAATTTCAGAATATCAACTCAAGGAGAAAATAGTGCAAGCAGCCAGGAAGAAGCAATTCAGATTTCAACAAAACACAATCAGGACTACCCAAAACCTAGCAGCATCCACATTAAAGAATTGGAGGGTCTGGAATATGATTTATGGAAGGCAAAGAGTTTGGACAACAACTAAGAATCAACTATCCAGCAAACTGAACTATTATTATTCAAGGGGAAAGAGGCACATTAAATGAAAGGGGATTTTTAGTTTTTCTGATGAAAAAAACAGAGTTGAACAGAAAAATTTATTGTCCAAATACAAGACCCAAGGAAAGTATAAAAAGGTGAATAGAAGAAAAAAAAAGTGTTTTTTTAAGGCTAAAAGGTTTGTATCCTCATATTGAAAGAAGATATGTGTAACATGTGAGAACTATATTTTTGTCAGTGCAGTTAGAAGGAGTAAACTTAAAGGGTACAGTTTTAGACTGACTTTAATGTGATGATATAAAAAAAATCAGTAAAATTTCCTGAGAAAAGGAAAGGAGAGATAAAATGGAAAAAATTACACCACATGAAAAGGCACAAAAGGTTTATATTTGACATATTATATTTGATGCTTATTGTTTGAATCTTAATTTCATAAGATTTGACACAAAACAGGGAATAAAATACTGAGTTGGGTGTAGAAATTTCTCTTACATTAGAAGGTAGTAAGAGAGGAAATGAGATTTGAAAGGTGGAGGCTAATAGAAGGGAGGGCAAAAGTAAAAGGGAAAGGGATAAGAAAGGATGCGAGGGTGAAAAAAGGGAGGACAAATTGAAGGTGTTCATAAACAATAAACTTGTGAGGAGGAAAAGGGATTAAAGAGAGAGTAAACTACAACTTGAGAAGAATAGGATAGTGAGAAATAAAGAATTAGAAATCTTAACTGAGAATGTGAATGGGATGGATTCTCCATAAAAAAGAAGCAGATAGCAGACTGGATTAAAAGCCAGAATCCTACAATATGGTGTATACAAGAAACACATTTGAAACAGAAAGAGATATACAGAATAAAGGTAAAGGCTGGAGGAGAATCTATGATGCTTCAGTTTAAATAAAAAAGAAAAACAGGAAAATAATGATACTGATCTCAGATCAAACAAAAGTAAAAATGGTTTTAATTTAAAGAGATAATGAAGGAAACTACACTATGCATAATGAGTATCAGTGCTAAACATTGGCACAGCATCCAGTGACATAGCATAAAGAACTTAAGTGAGTTGCAAGAAGAAATAGCAAAACTATACTAGAGGGGGATCTCAACATCCTTCTTTCAGAACTAAATAAATCAAATGACAAAATGCACAAAAAAGAAGATAAAATGGTGAATAGAATTTTAGAAAACTTAGGTATGATACATCTTTGGAGAAAATTGAATGGATACAGAAAGGACTATACATTTTTCCCAACAGTATATAGAACCTAAACAAAAATTTACTATGTAAAAAAAGATATAAACAGACAATGTTTAGATGAAGAAATTAAAACCATTTATAATCCATGAAAAAATAGGCTCTAAATAACAATTGATCAGAAAAATACAAATTAAGACAACTCTGCAGTACCACTACTAAGGTGACATGAAAAGATAATGTTTGTTAGAGGGAATGTGGGAAAATTGGGACATTTAATACAATACACTTGGTTGAGCTGTGAACTGATTCATCCATTTGGAAGAGCCATATGGCACTATGCCCCCAAAACTATCAAACTATGGATACCATTTGATCTAGCAGTGTCTCTACTGGCCCTGTATCCCAAAGAGATCATAAAGGAGGGAAAGGAACCCACATGTGAAAAAATGTTTATGGCAGCCCTTTTTAGTAGTGGCAAGAAACTGTAAAACTGAGTGGATGCCCATTAGTTGGAGAATGGCTGAATAAGTTTTAGTATACAATTAATTCCAATACTATATAAACTATTTCGAAAAATAGGGGAAGAAGGAGTCCTATCAAATTCTTTTTATGACACATATATAGTACTGATACCTAAATTAGGAAGGACCAAAACAGAAAAGGAAAATATAGACCAATATCCCTAAAAAATATTGAAAATCTTAAATATCTTAAATCTTAAATAAGATTTTACCAAAGATTTACCAAATTTTACCAAAGATATTTACCAAAGATATTACCAAAAAATTACAGCAACTTATGTCCAGTATAATACACTATGACAAAAGTAGGATTTATACCAGAAATACGGGCTGGTTCAATATCAGTAAAACTGTCAGCATAATTGACCTTATCAATAAGCAAACTATTCTATGATTACCTCAATTGATGCAGAAAACACATCTGGCAAAATACAACACCCATTCCTATTAAAAACTATAGAGAGCATAGGAACAAATGGAGGTTTCCTTGAAATAGTAGAGTAGCCTCTCTCAGCAAGCATTATATGTAACAGAGATAAATTAAAAGCATTCCCAATATGACTGGGGATGAAACAAGTTTTCCACTAGAACTATTCAATATTATACTAGAAAAATTAGCTTCAGCAATAAGAAAAGGAAATTCAAGGAATTGAGGGAACAAACTACCACTCTTTGCAGATGATATGATATTCTTACTGAATCCTAGAGAATTCACAAAAAAAAAACCTTCTAGAAACAATTATTTTCGCAAATTTGCAAGATATAAAATAAACCCACATGAATCATTGACTTTTCTAAATGTTACTAACAAAGCCCAGCAGCAAGAGATTGAAAGAGAAATCCCATTGAAAATAACTGTAGATAATATAAAATATGTTGGGAGTCTACCTGCCAAGACAAAGCCAGAATTATATTAACACAATTTGAAAATGCTTTTCACAGAAATAAAATTAGATCTAAACAATTAAAAGAATTATCAAATGGTCATGGGTAGGCCAAGGTAATATAATAAAAATGACAGTTCTATCTAAATTTATCTACATATTCCATATCATAGCAATCAAACCGTCAAGAAATTGTTTTATACAGCTAGAAAAATTAATGACAAAATTCATTTGGAAGAACAAAATTTCCAGAATTTCAAGGGAATGAAAATTAAAAAGCAAAGGAATGTGACCTAACTGTATAAGATTAAAAACTCTACTATAAAACAGCAGTCATCAAAATCATTTGTACTGGCTAAGAAATAGAATAATTGATTAATGGAATAGGTTAGGACTAGAAGACACCATAGTCAATGACTATAGTAATCTTTTGTTGGATAAATTCAAAGACCCCAGCTTCTGAAATCAAACCTCATTATTTGATAAAAATTGCTGGGAAAAGTGAGAAATAGTATGGAAGAAACTAGACACTGACCAACATCTAACACCTTATAGCAGGATAAGGTTGAAATGGGTTCATGATTTAGACAGAAAAGGTGATATTATAAGCAAATTAGAAGAAAAAAAGCATAGTTTAACTCTCATATCTGTGGAGAAGGAAGGAATTTATGGTTGAAGAAGAACTAGAGAACATTATTAAGTGCAAAAATGACAATCTGGATATAAATTACAAAAGTTTTACACAAGCAAAACTAACACACCAAAATTAGAAAGGAAGCTCACAGTTGAGAAAAACATTTTTTCTTGCAGCCAGTGTTTCTAAGTAAGGCCTTGTTTCTCAAACTAGAGAAATTGACTTATTGCTTTGCTTGCTGTTTATGAGAGAGTATGGGGGAGAGGAAAGGAAAAAAAATTGGAACACAAGATATTGCTAATGTGAATGTTAAAACCTACCTTTTCATGTATTTGGAAAAATAAAAAAGATGTTAATAAGAAAAGAAAGGAGGAAGAAAGGAGGGGGGAGAGAAGAAAAGAAAGAAAGGAAAGAAGAAGGAGAGGAGAGGAGGAAAGAAAAATGGAAGGGAAGAAGGGAGAGAGAGAAGGAAGAAAAGAAGGAAGGAAAGAAGAAAGGAAGGAGGGAGGGAGAAAGGTAATGAAGAAAGAAAGGAAGGAAAAAATGGAAAAAAATTGTGTTCAGGCCTCAGTGGGGCAGCTTCTACTCATTAAGGTTGCTATTTGTTCTCAGAGGACCAAGACATCAGGGAGATTATCCCATGGCATGCAAATGAATTGGATTTCAGTGAAGGATGGCTGTGCAAAATCATCGGCCCCACTTTCTCCTAAGTAGCCATCTAGATCCAGTGGTCAAATACAGATCAGGAGGAATGGGAAGGGCCCTCAGGGATGTATTGAAGGCAAATAAGGACTCTAACAAGGACTGAACTTAACAATGATTCTGTGGGTTCTGGATTACAAAGATCTTCCAGAGACACGTCTTCAAATCAACTAAAAGGCACTTCAGAGAAAGGTAGAGTTGGGAGCTAAGGCTAGTTATTTGGGAGAAGGGATTGTATCATTGTTTGTATTTGTATCTCTAGTGCTTGGCATATAGCAGATGCTTAATGTTGTTAAGTTGTTGAGAAGTTGTATCACTTTTTGGAACTATTAGAACATGGATCTGTACTGGACCACTGTGGTTTCTCATTTCTTAACATATTTTAAACTCTATTTCAGCCCCTTTTTTATTTTTGAAACCCAGGTAGTTCCATCTGTAAAATATATAATACAAAGTAGAAGAAGACTAGGTATGAGAAATACAGAAGATTAAGAAATCAAATGTGATACTTGTCCCTTTTCAAACAATATTATGGTATTTTAATGCATACAACTAGCTTTTTGATTATTTTGAGTTCAATAAATGAGAAATTTGTTTTGGTACAAATTGTGAAATGGTGCTAGGGCTTATTTTTATATAAGCAAAATTCAATTAATGCAATGTGCAAGAGTTAATGAGGGTTTTAATATGCTGCAAGTTGCAATCATGTTTCACATGTCTGTCATTGCTTGTAGATGTACTCTGCTACTGTGTACAGTATAATCAATTGTGTTTTTAAGAGACCTAAAATGGGCAAATAAAAGCATACTTCAAGTGAAAACATTGTCAAAGCAACAGTAACGATAGAATTTTTTAACAAATAAAAATGCATATCTAATGTCATTGCATATCATGAATTTGTCATAGTAATTCTAACATAGGATAAGATGTAGAAATGTCTGAATCTACAGTATACAATATCATAAAACACAGAGAAGAAATAAAAGAAAAAAGGCAAAGTTGTATCAGCCTTTTGTGGTTTACAAACAACTATAACGAAAAGAAGTGTCATAGTGAGAGAAATGAAATATCTTAATGGTATGATTGAAGACTGCAACCAAAAAAAAAATTCTTAACAAAGCAACCATATAGACAAATGCTTAAAAATTGTTTAAGGCAGTGAAAGAAAATATGAATCAAATTTAGAGAGAAGCAACTTTTTCTGCAAGCAATGGCTATTTTAATTACTTTAAGAATTGAGTTCAATTACATAATGTTAAAGTTCCCAGAGAGGTAGCCAGTATGCAACATGGAAACTAGATAGTTTAGTGTTTAGAAGAAAATAATTGAAGGTAGAGAATATGATAATCAACAAAATTTCCTATGAATAGAACAGATTTTGAAAAGGAATGCCTTCTAGAATTTGTATTTCTTAGAAAACAAAAACAAAAACCTCAACTTGGTTTTAAATTGTTGAAAGATCATCTAAGAGGTAATAGAGAGGAAGATTTTATATAAAACCAATGCTTATTTGTTTGTCTGAAAACTTCAAACTATAAAATGTTTCCATCCTTAAGAAATTCTGCTTCTTGGTTGGATCAACTAAGCAAGCATAGAGATTGTTTTTCAAGTCATTTTTGCCCAACTAAAGTTAAACGTATTATAAGGACAACAATATTGTGTTTAAAGCATTACTGATTTTAAATAATGCCCCAGGATATTTAACTGCATTTGTTTTATTGTGTGAGAATGTGACTATGCCATTCAATTCCATGTGGATAAAACTCTCTGCACTTACCAGTCTTATGGATGAAGATATAAAGAAAGAATACTGCTACCATGTATTTTAAACGATTGTGATTTTTTTTTCATATTGTCAGAAAATAGGCTCAACTTTAAGAATCATATTCAGTAATTTTTATTTTAAATTTTGCTTTCAGGAGCAGCTAGGTAGTGCAGTGAGGATATAAGAGTGCCCAGTCTGAAATCAGGAAGACTAATCTTCTTGAGTTCAAATCTAGGCTCAGAAACAAACTAGCTGAGTGACCCTGGGTAAGTCACTTAACCCTGTTTGCCTCTCCTCACCTGTAAAATTAACTGGAGAAGAAAATGGCAAATCAGTTGAGAAAATTGGAACACTAAGAGTTGGATAGGACTGAAATGACAGAACAATAAGGTTCCAGATAGGTAATGTGAAGTTTTGTAAAGTGGATTATATAACATTATTATGATTATTATTATGTATGATATTATTATATAATTATATGTTATATAATATATAATGTATATATAATATATAATATTATATATATAATATATACAATATAATATAATAATATATAATGTAACAATATATAATATATATGTATTATGTATAATATAAATAATATAAATATAATATATTATTTTATATTTATATTATATATATATTATTTATAATATGTAATATATTACGATACATATATTACATATTATAAATAATATATATTATAGACACAGGCACAAATAAATAATATATATTATATGTATCATAATATATTACATATTATAATTATTATTATATATGATATTGAAGGAGAAAATAGACATGGTGTGAATATTCAGGAAGCTATTTAATTGCCCATGCCATTAAAAAAAAACCTTTATTTCTTTGTCTCTTTTACTCCCTTTCTCCATTTCACTTCCCATATAAGTATATATTTATGTGTGTATACATACATATATATATATATATATATATATATATATATGTATGTATACACACATACACATATATATAATTTAAGTCTTCATTAAATAAACATGAAGTGACTATTATAATATCTTAGGAAGTACAACGTTAATCAGGAATAATTGTGGACATAAGAAAACTGAGGTTGAAGTAGCCATTTTCCAGGTACTTAACGGTAGCCAATGTAGTTGACAATTGTTAATGCAAATTTTTGTTGAGATTAAAGGGTGAGAGAGAGAGACAAAGAGAGAGAATATTTGGTATCCTTGAAAAAAAAAAGAAGAATGTCCATGAAGGGGAAATGATCTCAATTATGAGTTTGTCAATAATGAATATTAATATATTAATGGGCATAGTCCCCAGGCACAAAAGATTGTAGCTAATATTATTCACTGATAATTTGTCAATGGGCATAGATGCAAAAGAAGAATAAATATGTACAAAGAGAAAAGATTGAAAAAATTCTAAATTGAATCAACCATGAGATTTTCTTTAGTTGATGATTGTAAAGAGATTTTTAATACATCTAATATTATTTATGTTTATAAGGGCTAGAAGTCATTGATAAAACTTATTTCATACATTGAATGGTAATTCAATTGTTAATCATTGCTTGAGTTCTTTATTTTATTATATACATTCCAATGGGTGAAACTAGACTCCTTTCATCTCAGGCTATCAAGGTAATAGTGAAGGCTCAAATAAAGGAGTTTTATTAACAATATCTGTTACTATTTTCATATTCCAAGAGAGGTCAAAAACAACTAACCATTCAGTGTAAGAAAAAAAAAATACTCACAGAGGTTCACATAAAATGGTTGTTCTAGCATCTGTGAAAAGGAAACCAAGGATTGAAGTGGTTTTATAACAACAATAAAATTGAATAAAAATCTCTACAGATGTGTTGACATTTATGGAAGCAGAAGAATAAACAATCTATTTAACCAAGGTCAAAAAAAGAAATATTCTACCCTCTAAAAAAATAATGTTATTGTGAAGAATCAAAGAATATTCTACTTTTCAACTTCATTTTCCCTTTGTAAACATATTTGTATCCATATGCAGTTTTCTTAATAAAAAAAAACATACTTCCATAACACTTTTAAGTTATAAAAATGTTTTTTTACAATAACACTGTGTTTTATTAATGAAATATGAGGTGTATAGAGATTGTACCCTAGTATATGGAAAGTATTTCAGTTGCAAACCAATCAAAATTGACAAAGATATAATTATGCTCAGCAGAAAGTTCCATTCTTTTAACTGTTGTATGAATAACACTTCTAATTAAAACTTAATTTGTTTATTTGCTATAATTTGCTATTTTATTTTTTTAATTCATCTCCTAAACTCTGATCACAAATGCAATGACAGTTCCATTTGTGCTTGAATTCTCATTATCAGTGCAAATAGATATTCCCTGAATTTATTGAGCAATTCAAGCATTTATCTTAATGTCTCATTTTTTCAAGTTAGAATTGCATATAGCAGCTTTCAAATTGATATTTATGCCAATATATTGCTGTACATCTTCAACTTACCTATAATAAAATTCCCTATTTTTGTTCCTAAATAAATGTCTACATTTATCTAAATTTGTCATATAATAGAAATATTCACTAATAGTTCAATTTGTTTCCTATCTTATCCATTCTTCATTATTTTCCCTTCTGAAAGAAATGTCATCTGCAAATCATGAAAAGTATTTCATTTATTAGGATAAGTAAACTGACTTATATTAAAATAAAAATGAAATAACACCAATACCTTATAGTATTTTAGACTGATATGGTGTTCAAAGTGTTTTGTACTTCCCAGTGCATTGTCTGTTTCAAGATTTAAGAACCACTAATTTAAAACATGTATCTTGAACATCAGGAAAATATTCCATAAAGAATAAAATTATTATGGTATAGTGGATAGAGAACTGGCATTGAAACCAGTGCAATTAAGGTACAAGTTCTGCCTTTTTTATATTCTGCCTTTTGATCTTTCACAAGTTGCAACTTTTCACTGGTTGAGACAACTGGTTTCTAACATCATTTTAAAGAATGTACTGACTTGTGTCAGTTGGATTTCCCCAACTGCTAGTTAGCTGTGCAAACAAAAAGACAGAACCAGTACTTCTACTTATCATAAACATCTAATGCATAAATCTTCAGCAGATAGACATAATTTTTAGCTGGAACCAAATAAACCTTAGGGCATCAAGCAGTAGCTAGGTGCATATTCATTTAACAAACGTTTGAAAAAACAAATATATCCATGACTAAGATGATAAATATGCTTGTGACCATGCTATACAAGAAGCTGTTGACTGGAAGATATTCAACCTGAAAAGAAAAAGACCTCCTGGAGATAAAATAAATTTTTTCGAATATTTGAAAGGTGAAGGACAACTATATGGTGCAATGGATAGAACATCAGCCTTGAAGTAAAGAGGATTTGAGTTCAAAAGTGACCTCTGATACTTGATACTTACTTGCTGTATGATTCTAGGCAAGTCATTTAACCCCAGTTGCCTAAACATAACAAATATCTAAAAGGCTTCACTTGGAAGAAAGACTAGATTTGTTCTACTTGGCCCTAGAGAGCAGAACGAGGATCTAATTAAGAGGAAGTTAACTCAGAAGTATTATTTAGTCATGAAGTGAAACAAAGAAACAGACAAAACGGCAACAATAAGAACAAAACAAAAATCTTGCTAATAATTATAGGTGGAATGGACTGATTTGTGAGGTCTTGCCTGTTTAAGTCATCTAGTATACCAAAACCAACAACAGAAAAAAACTCAAAAGAGATTTGTTGTTGTCTTTTTTTTTGTAAGAAAAAATAAGACAAAGTTTTTTTTTTAATTAAATCAGCACTCAAAAAACATAGAAAGGGAATGGGGAGGTTTTAATATATATATATATATATATATATATATATATATATATATATATATATATATGTAATTTAATAGTCAAACTATTTATATCCTTAGTTGGGAAAATAACACCTGTAACTGTGTATGTTACTGAGATAGTTTACAAAGGTCATACAGGGATGGAGAGGATGGAGCTATGAAGTGATTCTGGTGTGATGATATCAAAAGAAAAATATTAATGGATGGAGAAAGGATTGTATTGTAAAGAGAAGAGAAAAGGTGAGATAAAATAGCATAAATTATATCATATTAAGAGGCACACATTAACTACAAGAAGGGAAAGAAGGGAGAAAGATGAGCCTTGTCTGGAGCTTAATCTCATCAATTTTGACTCAAAGAATTGGATATAGAAATTTATCTTACCCTATATAAGGCAGTAGGAAGAAGAAGAGAAAAGAAATGGGAGGAGCTGGATAGAAAAGAGGGCAGAAACATTAGAAGAAAGAAATAAGAGAAGGGAAAAGTGGTGATAGAAGGGAAGACAGATTTAAGGTGGGGTGGGTTAGAAGCTAAACACTACTAAAGATGGACAGTGTGGGAAAAGAAAATAAAAGTATATATGGGCAGAAATGCAAAACTGGTAATCATAACTGAGAATGTAAATGGGATGAACTCTCCTATAAAATAGAAACAAATAGAGTGGATTGAAAAACAGAATCCTACAATAGCTTTTTACAAAAAACACCTTTAAACAAGAGAGATACATACAGGACAAGAGTTTTTTAATCCTTTGGTCAAAACAAAAAAGCAAGGATAGAAATTCTGATCTCAGATAAAGTTAACATAAAATAGATCTAATAAAAAGAGATAACTAAAAAAAGTCACATCTTGTTAAAGGGTACCCTAGACAATAGTAATATAGTATTGATAGTAAATGTATATGCACCAAGTGGTACAACATTCAAATTCTTAGAGAAATTAGTTAAAGGAAGAAATAGATAGCAAAACTATACCAATGGGGGAATCACTCTCCCCCTCTCAGAATTAAATAAATTTAACCCTCCCCCCCAAAAAAAAACAAGAAAGCATTTTGGTTAATAAAAAAATTTAGAAAACTTAGATATGATAAACTTCTGGAGAAAATTGAATAGAGATAGAAAAGAATGTATCTTTCTCTCAGGAATACATGACACTTACACAAAAATTATTAAAAAGTATTAGGGCATAAAAACCTCACAGTCAAATGCAGAAAGACAGAAATCGTAACTGCTTTCTTTACACATTGCAGTGCTATAAAAATTACATTCAATAAAGGACCAGGAAAACATAGACTAAACACCAATTGGAAATTAAATAACCCAATTCTAAAGATTGAGTTGATCAAACAAAAAAAAAAATCATAGAAACAATAATTTCATACAAGAGAATTACAATAATGAGACAACGTACCAAAACATATGGGATGCAACCAAAGCAATTCTTAGGGAAAATTTTATATCTCTAAATAGAATGAATAAAATAGAAAATGAAGAGATTGATGAATTCAGCATACAACTAAAATAGCTTAAAAAAGAATAAATAAAAAGCTACTTAAATACCAAATTAGAAATTCAGAAGATCAAAAATTAACGAAATTGAAAATAAGAAAATTATTGAACTATTTAATAAAATTGAGTGGTTTTATGAAAAAAACAAAACAAAATATATAGTCCTTTCATTAATTTGATTAGAAAAAGGAAAGAAAAAAATCAAATAACCAGCATGAAAACTGAAAAAAGTAAACTCACCACCAATGAAGAAAACATTAAAGCTATAAGCTATTTTGCCTAATCCTATGTAAACAAATCTAACAATCTAATTTAAATGGATATTTACAAAAATATAAATTGTCCAGATTAACAGAAGAGGAATAAAATTATTTAAATTGTCTCATTTTAGAAAAAAAATGAACAAGACATCAATGAACTCCCTAAGGAAAAAAATTTTAGGGTCAGAGGGATTAAAAGTGAATTCTAACATTTCAAGAACAGTTAATTCCAATACTATGGAAACTATTTGGAAAAATAGTTAAAAAGTGAGTACAATGGCAGCATCAATATTATAGGAAGATCAATTCTGATGAATGTGACTTTTTCCAGCAATCAGATGACTGATGGCAGTTCCAATGAACTTGTGATGCAGAGAGACATCTACACCCAGAGAGAGGAATGTGAGAATTGAATGTGGATCACAATATAACATTCTCACTCTTTTTGATATTGTTCACTTGAATTTTTTCTTACTCATTTTCTTTCCTTTTTGATCTGATTTTTCTTTTGAAACAAGAGAATAGTATAAATGCATTTACACATATTGGATTTAAGATATATTTGAACATGTATAACATATATTAGATTGCTTGCCATATAGGAGAAGGGATAGGAGGAAGGAGGGGGAAATCTGAAAAACAAGAATCAATGGTTGAAAAATTATCTGTGAAATCTGAAAAACAAGAATCAATGTTGAAAAATTATCTGTGCATATGTTTTGAAAATAAAAAGCTTTAACAAAATGAGTGAGGACAGTTAAGTCCCCTCTAAAATACAAATGTAATACTCATACATAAAGCAGGGAGAGTCAAATAAAGAAAGAAAATTATAGATCAATCTCTCTAATATTGATGCACAAATTTTAAATAATAGCAAAAAGATTCTGACAACTTATCAGTTGGATATGACCAAGTGGAATTTATCCTAGGAATGCAGCTATTGTTCAATATCAGGAAAACTATTGCCATAATTAAACATATCAACAAAACTTACAGAAATCATATAATAATCTCAATATATGCAGAAAATGTATTTGAAAAAATATAGCATCCATTCCTATTAAAAACACTAGATAAATGGGGTTTTCCTTAAGATAATAAAACCATCAAAAAGCATTATTTGTAATGGGGAGAAGCTAAAGCATTCTCGATAAGATAAGGAGAGTTCTGAAGAAGGGAGGAATTTATGATCAAAACAGAACTAGAGAATATAATGAAATGCAAAATGCAACATGCAAAATTAAATTTAAAAGTTTTTGCCCAAGCAAACTAACAGAAATAAGATTAAAAGGGAAGTAAAAAAGCTAGGGGAAAATTTTACAGTCAGTTTTTCTGATAAAGGTCTCATTTCCAAAACATGTTATACACACATTTGAACAATGTGTGTATATCTGTATGTGTGTGTGTACGGTAACATTTAGCAAAGTACAATGCAGAAACTAAAGGCTTTCTAATGATTTTAGCAAAATTTTTTTTATTAAAAAAGTAGATACAGGTGAGTTGTCAGATGCAATTCTGTTTTCCCTGGTATGTTCCATTATGCCATAGGGGGCTACTTTCTTAACTCTATCCTCCACTTCACTGCAAAGCAACATATCTCCATTGGTTTATCCTGTATAAATAACTACTTTGTCTTTACCTTTCTGCTTATCCTGTTGATTTCTCTGGAGACTTTTGATAATAAAGGTCACTCAGTAATAACTCTTTAAAAATGGGAGTGCAAAAAGAAAAAAAATGTATATGAGAAGCATAAAGTAAGAGGAAATGATCAAAAAGATTTTGAGTAATAATGAAATGGATAGAAAAATTCACAGTGGTCATAAATAGTTTACAGTGTATTATTAAACATGGTTATCAAATATGACTTCCAGAGATGCATTAGATATACCACTACCTGGTTTGTGACAGACAATCATTAAATTTTCATTATAAGTATTTGTACCTAAGGAATTGGAAATTGGCTACTAATAAGGGCTTGATTTATCATTTTGTTGTTTGACTAAACTTCAGGAAGCTTTAACGATACAGATTAAACTTAAAAGCATGTGTGTATACATTTTTCCCCTTAGAGCCCAATTGATAAGCAAGAGTGACACAATAAAGAATTTATCTTGAGTATTGTAGTGGTGTCCATAAACAAGAAGAATGCCTCCAGCATAACTACTGATTATAGCCTTTATAGAGGATTTAAGGATAATCCCAAATTAAAAAAAAAAATGCACCAAATGAGAAAGTATGATTTCAGTGCAATCTTTACCAGGGGAAGAAATATCCACATTGACAGGAAATTCTATCAAAATATCAATACAAAGAAGAAAAATGAGACAATTTGAGAACCATGCAAAATAGGAAAAAGAGGTTTATCAAGAAAGTGTTTTTCTTAATAATTGGTTTAATATGATAGCAGTATTCACAAAGTTCTAACTGGCTGAAATTATCAAAACAATAGAGTAAAGTGGGTTTCTTTCTTTCTTTCTTTCTTTCTTTTAGAAATAGTAGTTTAAAGAGCATTTCTTTTTTTTTTAAAGCTTTTTTATTTTCAAAACATATGCACAATTTTTCACCATTGACCCTTGCATAGCATCGTGTTTCAGATTTTTTTCTCCTTCTGCCCCTCACTTCCTCCCCTAGATGGCAAGCAATCCAATATATATTATACATGTTAAATTATATTCTAAATCCATAATGTGTAAACATATTTATACAATTCTCTTGCTGCACAGGAAGAATCAGATCCAAAAAAAAAAAAAAAAAAAGAACATTAGTAAGAAAACAAAATGCAAGTGAACAACATCAAATAGAGTGAGAATAATATGTTGAGGATCATTTCTTAATGTTATGGAATCCTTTTCATTGTGAGGAAACAAAATTATGCAATTTGAAATTTAGAATGAGCAAATGTCAATTCTATTGGACTCATTTGATAAGTGAGGCAATTAAGGTGGGAAAGATAGTGTGTAAAATTATTTCAAATATGTATTAAATGTCCCCTTTACTTTTCTCAGCAAGTCATTTTCAGAAAGCAATAAATCATATGACCATAAGTTTCTTTATATACATTATTGCCATTTGACCTTCGTGACCACCCTGTGAAGCAGATATTATTATATTATTATTCACACTTTGCAGAAAGAGGAACTGAACTTCTCAGAGACTACATGAATTGTCTAAATTCAACTGGCCAGAAGATAGTGAACTCAAAATTTGTATTTCAACTTTCTGATTTCAAGTCTATTTTTCTCTGTTATAAGATAATTCCTTTTCAATGTATTGGACTATGTACATTCCAAAGATAGATATTCTAAATCTTCTTAGTAGTGGAAACACCATAAACAGCACAAAATCACTAGTGTCAATAATAAGCACATTCAATATGGCATTTTTCCTGAAGTATAAATATTTCATATGTAAATTAATTTAACTTTTTTATCTATAAGACATAAAAAGAATTTGAAGTAGCTGAAAGCCACACTGATCAATACAAGGTCAATAGCAATTATGGACAATCCATTAAATGAGAATAGGCTGCTCTGTGAGAATTTTTTGAAGCAATTTTTTGAAGAATTTTTTGGAGCAATTCTAAACTTTCCAAAGATAACCATGGATGGGAATACATAGCAAGTAGGAAAAACCCCTTAATGTCACATATTTATTTGCTACAAACCTCTTTATTAAATTATGTTAGCTATGGGGGAAAAAAGTTGAGCAGGGTCCAACTGATCAAGAGTATGACAAATGTTATTAGAAATGTAGGCATATTTTTTTTTAACCATTGACCATTATTTGTGAATAACAAATAATCTGTTGCTATTCAGATATTAGTTTACTAGGAGAGGATCCCTAAAGGAAGTTGCCATTATTCTCAGGTGGCTTTGCTACCCTAAAAGTAGGAAAGAATAAGAGAAAAAAAACACAAAAACATAACTTAGGACTCTGACTGAGATAGATTCCTGAAATTCAGGTATTCAGAAAAGAGAGCCGTCCCCCCCCCCCCCAAAAAAAAAAAATGAGTTGCCTATATTTAAATTGAAAACTCATCAGTTGCAGTGCACAATGCTTGAGAGCAGTGGATAATCAGTTTAGGAATATGAAATGTATGAAACACCTTCATATTAAGTTTTCTAATTATAATTCAAAAGAAAAGGGGAAAAGTTCCTAGTTATTTAAGGAGACATATCAGTTGTAAGGTAAAAACTTCATATAATCAGAATTTCCCTTGAAAATTGCTTAAAATTTTTTTGGAGTATAGTACTTTAAAGCATTTTTAGTAGGAATTGAGTTGGTATCAGAAATAGATCTAAAATGGTTACTACAGAAAATATTCCAATTTCATTTTTCTCAAGATCCAGGTAAACTATTAATTAGAAGAATGCCTTGAAACTGGAATTTGTAGTGAAAAGAAACAATGGGTAAAAATTTAATTGTCATGAAAGCTGAAGAGTATGTGGGAAAACATACTCTTCAAAATTTTCTGTGAAAATATTACTATTTTATAGTGTCATCACAGCCCTTACCTAACTTTCTTCTTCCTGATTTACCATCAAGATTCAGGACAATACACAAGGAAGTCTAAACCTTTTATATTTATTAATTATGTTCAAAAAGTTATCTATTCATAAGTCTTCTCTACAGTGGCAGTTTTTGATTCACAATAAGATCTAAAGGGCAGCTAACTGGAATTACGATGACTCATCTTTTTGAGTTAAAATTTGGCCTCAGCACTACTTGTGTGAACCTGGGCCAATCCTGCTTGCTTTAGATACTCATCTATTTAAAAATAAGCTCGAGAAGGAAATGGCAAATCACTTTCTACAAGAAAATTCCAAATGGGATCATGGAAGAGTTGGACATGACTGAAATGACTGAACAAGATCTGTGATGTGAAGGGCTTTCCATATTCATTAAAAGCACATTTCTCTCTTTAGTATAGATGGGTGGAGAGTAAGGCATATGGGGGAAAACTTTCTCTCAATAATTAATCAATAATAAATCAATCAATTCATGTTGAGTAAAATATTCTTAGTTGAAAGGACAGCTCATATTTCTTGAGCTGTTTTCTAGTAACAATTATATAACACTACGGTATGTTCTGAAGAAAAACTACTGATGTTCATTTATGAATATAAAGTGACTAATCAAACATATGATGTTGAATAAACTATAGCATCACCTTGAAGACCATCCAATACTAATGTATTACCTTTCTAATGTGAATTCTTTAGAGAACTCAGGTTTTTCTCCATTAGTAATTAACTGATGTACATTAAGATTCCCTCTTTTATCAAAAACCTGAAAACATCCATTATACTTGTAAGATTTTTCTTCAAATAAATTCTCTACTAGGAAGTCAAAGGCAGCATAACAATTTTCTATCTTCCAAAGAATGTTGTAAAAATAATCTAAGGCTGCCTAATTTTTTAGCTTTTAGCAGCCTAAGAATTAGTAGATTATTGTCTATAGATATGATGTAAGGTCTAGAGTCCTAGAAAGACCCTGAGATTTGAAAAGTAAATGAAACAGAGAGCAACTAAGGATTGAGAAGGGAACAGTATTTCACATCTCACTTCAATTGGGGCATTTGAGTAGTATGGGAAAAAATCTGCATTATTTATTTTTTCCCTCATCTAGCTTTTAAAAATGATGGGAAATCTATATAGCTGAATTCAGTAGTTTAATATACATAAGGTATGACTCCATTGAACTGAAGAAAGTGGTGACTAAAGACACAATACACACAATTGGATAAGCCATGCTTTACTAGTTCAAGTTCTCAGGAAAAACCAGGAAGACAATGAGCTATTATGGCTGTAAAAGCAAGGTCATTTTTCAGATACTAATAAATAAGATAAATTAGTTAAAAACTGATCAGCTAAAAGAAAAGATGTACTGGTAGAAAGAGCCATTGGAAGAAACCAAAATCAGTGCAGGTACAGGAGGTCAGAAGGATGGACAATCTGACCAAGCAGAGAAGAACCTTGATGCCAGCATTTTAGAATGATGTTCAGGTCTCCACTTCTCTTGTTATTGGGAAGTCTTATTTGACTAAAAAGCTCTGTCATTCTGCCTTACCCTGCCCTACCCAATAAATAAATTCATTTATAAAAACTGCTATGATGACTAATGAATTATTAAGACATATTCACCAGATGCTAAATTGGTATTTCTTCTTTTATATCATCATCTTTTTGGTAGATATGCCTTGATTATTTCTTATTAGTCTGATTTCTCTATGAATTTGTATATTGTTCATTTATTACTGGTTTGTGCTGACAAAGGAGAGTTAGGCTTAGGAATAAATATTCACTCAATAAATTTGCCAAAAATTGGCACCAAAATAAATGATACCAATCAATATGTGTACTTCAGTTAAACTTGCTTCTGATTGGTGCCTTTATAAAGGTGCCTAGATTTTTTCTTTTAATTTGTTTTCTTTTCTATTACAAAGTACAAAATGACATAAGCCTGTGAACCACTCAGATCTTCATGGAGATTTATAGTTCTTGTGTATTATTGAGTCAAGACTGAAAAGGGATGAGGTACCTCTACTGATGCTGTATCCCTAATTTGTCTTTCCACTTCTTGCTAGCTGTGTCCTTAAAAAATTGAAGCAGGAAAAATTATTCAAGCAGTAGTATTCTTCTTCCTCAAATTTCTAATCAAATCTGATCTATTGGAATAGTTACCAGGGATTAAGGGAATGATTTTACTGTATTGCTAAAAATGTGAATGAACCCATTGGGGCATGAATACAAACTAGCCAGAAGTACAATTTATTCCACGTTACAAAATCTTAGGTTTCTGGAATCCATGTGGTAGTCAGTTATTGAAATGCTATTCCCTTTAGTAATAAGTCCCCTCAAAGGAAAAGGAAAGAAGTTGTGGTAGATGGTAAATATGGAAATTAGGGATAGATTTAGCTTCTTTTGACCAATACCAAGAAAGAAAACAGCTAACTTTTGGTGCTATTTGAAAATTATAATTAAACATTTTATTTTTTCCCATAAAATTTTAACATTTTTTTTAAATTTTGAGTTCCATATTCTCTCACTTTTTCCCTTCTACCAAGAAAGAATGCAATTTAGTATAGGTTAAAAATATGTAGTCATGTAAAACACATTTCCATATAAATCATACTGTGAAATAAAATACAACAAGAAAAATAAAGAAAAAAATTTAAAAGTTTAAACATTAATTAATATCAATATGATTATGATTATGTTGTACAATCATAATCATATTGATATTAATACATGCATTTTTAAAGGTATCATAGGCTTCACCAGTTCTTTCCCTGGAGATGCACAACACTTTTCAACCTAAGTTTTCCAGAATTGTCTTAAGATCATTGCATTGCCAAAAATAATTAAGTTATTCATAGTAAATTATCAATATTGCTTATAGTATACAATGTTTTTCTGGTTCTACTTATTTTACTTTGCTTCAGTTCATGTAAAACTTTCCCTGTTTTTCTGAGGATATCCTGTTTATTATTTCTTAAAGCACAATTGTATTCCTTTTTAATCATATGCAACTTGTTCAACCATTCTCCAATTGATGGGCATACCTTAAATTTCCAATTCTTTACTACCAGTAAAAGAGATAATATTTTTTTAAATGTATAAAAAAGTCCTTTTCTTTTTATTAAATCTGTTTTGGGATATAGATCTAAGAGTGTTTATTGCTTGGAAATGGTTTTATAGCTCTTTGGACATAGCTTCTCATTGTTCTCCAGAATGATTAAATCAGTATACAGCTTCACTAACAGTAAATGTTATTGTTTTAATTTATCATTTATCATTTTCCCTTTCTGTCTATTAGTCAATTTGACAGGTGTGTGGTGGTAGCTCATATTTGTTTTGTCCTGTCCATTCTCAAAAAGTGTTTTTCTTCTGATTTTCACCTCCCCCAAACTGCCCACACTTTTATTAAACTCCCCAACACCCTTCCCCATCTCTAATTTCCTTCCCCTCTTTTATCTTATGTGATAAGATAGATTTCAGCACACAACTGAATGTGTATCTTACTCCTTCTTTGAGCCAATTCTTATGGGATTAGTTCATGTGATTCCTTCCACTATTGCTCCATTTCCCTTTTCACTATAAAATATTTTTCAGGTTTATTTTATGTCAAATAATTTACTCCATTCTATCTCTCCCTTTCCAATTCTCCCAGTGCATTATCCTTTCTGACCTCTTATTTTTTAGATAATCCTACCATCACATTGAATTTACATCTGTGTTTTCTTCTATGTATACTCCTAACCAACTAAAGAGTAAGAAAAAAATTTTTGGAGTAGGAATATAAACAGTTTAATCTTATTGAATCTCTTATCTTTTTTTCTTTTTATACTTTGAGTCTTTCTTCTATGTGAAAGTCAAATTTTCTATTCAGCTCTGTTGTTTTTTTTTTGTTTGTTTGTTTTGTTTTCATCAGGAATTCTTGAAAGTCCTCTATTTTATTGAGTTACAACATTTTTCCTTGAATGATTATATTTAGTTTTGATGGGTATATGATTCTTGATTGTAATCCTATCTCTTCTGCCCTCTGGAATATAATATTTCAAGCCCTCTAATCCTTTAATTTACTGTTAAATCTCATGTTATCCTGAGTATGGTTTCACAATATTTGAAATTGATTCTTTTTGGATGCTTGCAATATTTTGTCCTTTACCTGAAAGCTCTAGAATTTAGCTACAATATTTGTGGGAGTTTTTGTTTGAGGATTTCTTTTAAGAGATTATTGGTAGATTCGTTCTAGTTTTTATTTTCCCCTCTTAGAGGTTCTAGATTATCAAGACAATCTTCTTGATAATTTGTTGAAAGATGATGTTTTGGCTCTGTATGTTTTTGGGTTTTTTGGTGATCATGGTTTCTGGGTAGTCTAATAGTTCTTAAATTATCTCTCCTGAATCTATTTTCTAAATAATTTTTTTCCAATGACAAATTTCACATTTCCACTTTTATATTTTCATTTTGATTATTTTGTTGTTTCTTAGTATCTTATCACATTGCTCAATTTTAATTTTTAAGGAATTATTTTTTTCATTGAGCTTTTGTAACTACTTTTACATTTTAACATTTCTACTTTTTAAGAAGTTTTTCTCTTCAATGGGTTTATATATCTATATATCTATATATCTTTTCCCTTTTGACCAATTCTCCTTTTTAAGTTATTCTTATCTTTATTGAATTTTTAGTGTCTTTTATCACTTGTCCAATTCTGTTTTTATAAGCTATTATTTTCTTTAGTATTTTTGATGCCTCCTTTACCAAGATGTTACCTTTTTTTCATTTACTTGCATCACATCACTCTCATTTCTTTCCCCAATTTTTCTCTACCTTTCTTATTTGAATTTTAAAATCTTCTTTGAGCTCTTCTATGTGGTCTGGAAAAACTTCTAATTTTTTTCTTTGAGACTTTGAATGTACAAATTGTGACTTATTGTCTTCTGAATTTGTATAACTTTCTATAGTCTGGATCCTTTTCTGGCATTTGCTAATTTTCTAGTCTATTTCTTTAACTCTATGCTAAAGTGGTGCTCTGCTTTCAAGTGGAGTGGGGACTGTCCCAAACAACGTTTTTTATGTAGCTGTTTTTCAGAGGTATTTCTGGAAATCTGTAAGTTTTTGCCTCATTCAAATACAAGCACTCTTTTCCACCCTAAAATTGTGACTAGGGTCCCAACTACCCCACAGCTGCATCCTGGGGTGAGCTAGTTCTCTTTCTTGCCTTGGGACTGAGATCCAGGACTTCCAACTAGATCCAAGTATGGGCAATGCAACAAAGTTCCTCCCCTTGTGTCAACAGAGACCTCTGCAAATCTTCTTCTGACCAGTTTTCTGACCCCCTTCCCATCTGGGTGCTGGAAACCACCACTATAAGATTGTGTCAGTCATTCCAGAGTTCTGCTTCCAGTTTGCAGAGGCTTGTTCTTCACTAGTGCTGGCTGTGCTCCAACTCTCACCCTGATGAAAAAAAGAAAAAAGAAAAAAAACCCAACATTTCCTGCTGACCTTCTAAGTTGTCCCTGGCTAGAAAATTGTTTCACTCCATCTTTATGTGGATTCTGCCACTTTAGAATTTGTCCAGAGATATTATTTAAAGTCTTTGGGGGCCTTTTTGGAGAGCTCAGGTAAGTTCCTCTTTTTACTTTGTTCTCTTGACTCCATTCTTCCAATTTGCTTTTGAAAAAAGAATTCTAAAATAAAAGTGTAAGTTCTCACTTTTAAGTTTCTTGATCTAATATGATAAGAATGTAGACCAGAATTTCAATCAGTCAAGATCCAGGATTTGCTAGGGAACTTCAGTATGTAGGGATAGTAAAAAGGGAAATATTTTGTTATTATATTTCCCCGATTTCTTGCACAGGGAAAAATGATGATCTCCAAGAAAAGTTGTTCAAATGTATAATTAATCAATGAGAAAGTCTTCAAGTAATACAGTCCACAGATAGCATAAATGAGCATTATATACACTTAGCAGCCTCATTCAGCTCAATGATACTGGTAGAAGCTTAAAAAAATGGATCTGCCAAATTTACTATCAAGCATTGCATGGATAGGCCGAATGAATAATCAGTTTTCTGAATGCTGCAAGAAATGGATAACATTGAATTTAGTAATTAGAGAATTAACTAAAAACACCCTAGTCAATGTGGCAGTAAAAGTACCCTCCAATATTTGGAGTGGATTTATTCTGTTGGAGAATATTGCTGGGAAAGGAAAATAATTAGTAAGTAGACTCTGTGTGGAATAAGATTGGGGATTGCCAAACATGAGATGTGAGAGAGATCAAAACTAAAAGAGGAAACAAAGGGAATCAAGTTCATCTTAGCTCTCCTTTCCTCATTCAATAGTAAAGTTCCTAAGGTCAAAATAAATGATCAGACAACCACATTCTACAAAATATTTATCAGTGGATCCACCAAACTCTAAACAGGAGACCAAGTATCATGTGCCCTGAGTGCCCCATTCTTAGAAGTGAAGACATAATCACCATTCAAGTAAAATCATTTTTTTCAGACAACCTCAGAAACCGAAACTCTTGAGTAGCCTCAAATAGGGGATACTAGACCATGACAATAGTCAAAAGAACTGGACACATTGGAAAAGAGTAAGTTTGAGAATGTGCTTACTTCCAAGTCCCTGAAGGGCTGGCTTATGAAAAAGGAATAATAAGATGCCCTCTGTCTGGCTTCAATGGGCAGAACTAGGATGAATGAACAAAAGCTGGAAAGAAGCATATAGAGACTTGCTATGAGGAAAAAGCTTCCTAATGATTAGAGCTATGCAAAAATGTAATAGGTTACCTAGGAGTAACGAATCAAGCTACAGATAGGCAGATTTAAGCTTGATGTAAGGAAAAATAACTTCCTAACGATTAGACACATCCAAAGGTGGAATGGCAGAGGTAGTAGGTTTCCTTAACCCTTTTAACATTTATGGCACTTCCTTGATATGCTGTGGAATGACATTCCTATTTATTCAGGTCTAGTTTAGATTAGTTCAAAGAGGATCTTTCCAACTCAAAGGTCAAACAGCATAGACATTTCCACAGGTACACTAGGGTTTGTACTGTGTTTTTTTAGGGTCCTTCACTGACCCTTCTCACCTTCAGTCAGCTTTACAATGAGTGGTAAATAGAATGAACCAACTGTTTCACCCTGAGTCATTCAAATAACTGTTTCAGGATTACAGTTACAGAAGGGTCTGTGTGGGGGAGTGTGAGTGGAAGTATGCAGTGAGAAAAAGCCTCCCTTTTTACTTTGGGAATGAAGTGTCTCATGGAAGTTGACATTTATATCGGTTGTGATTTAGCCACTTTGCCCAGTCAGCATGAATCAGTTATTTCCATCATTGAGAGATTTACTCAGAAATTTATGCTTCTAAATATCACAATGGAGTTTGTGTTCAAGGACATTTTTTCATAGCTTTAGGAAAGTGATATTAAGTTGATATCCTGGACATTTGTTAGGTATATAGTATCATATGCTCTTAGTGCCCAGAAATAGCAATTATAGAACAGTTAAAGGGAAAAAAAATAGTTGAGGAAGCAACTCCATTGATTGACTTCCACCTTCCTGAGAATTTGAGGGTGGAAACGAGGGTATAGTGAGACATGTCAGTTATAGCCTCCATTAGCTGGTTTTTATTGCAAGAGAGAGAGTGAAAAAGTAGGCAACATTTCTGTATATTGGTAGTGGGGTGGGTAGGGAGGGGAATAAAAATTCAATCATTAACTGTGCTCACGTTTTCGATCCAAAATGAAAACTAGGCACTTTAAAATCTCTTTTGAGATCTGTACCTACCCCATAAAGTAATGTAGTAGTGTCTAGCTGGGAGAATGAGAACAGTGTTACATAAGCACAGAATAGAGATGAACTGTTCCAGTTTAGGTATTGTCTGCACATTATGAATAGCCTAAGAGTCTGAAGGATCATTGCCTGGGAAAGATATTAATAGCTATAGAAACCTAAGAACTACCCTAAAGGTTTTGCAAGAAACAGATTAAATTCCCTATTATGCCTCAGAACCCTCTTTCTGGGTGAAAAAGAATGTGATCTCCTAAATAATTTATAAGACCAGAATTTAGGCCCCTCAGGCCAAGCTGGAACAGACTAGCTAGAAGGCCCATTCAGATTCTGTAGCCAAGTAACCAAGGAAAGTGAAATCAGGGGTGCTAGAATAAGTTTTTAAAATAGATTGCAAAAAGGAGAAGGGCTCACTTACAGCTAATTGTCCAAACTTGCTAACAAAAAGGTAAACAGCTTCTTCCTCACCCCTTTCAAAGAACATTTTTATATAAGAAGAAAGATACTACCTGTATCCAGAGAAAGAACTGGAAAATAGAAGCATATACAAGATAATTTTACATATCATGAAAGACAAATATACATACATATATATTTCTCTCTATATAAATACAGATATACATATACATATATGCAAATACACAGACACACAAAGACTTAGACATACATACATACACACACAAATATATGTATAAGACAAATATATGTATAAGATTTGTTTCTGATGACAGCCATCTCTAGGAAAAAGGGAGAGGAAAAAAAATAAATTACATGATATTTTTCTTGTATATTTGAATAACAAATTGTGCATAATTTGGTTTGCAGTTTCCTGTACAATCATTTTTTCATTGGATTATGTTATGAAAATAATTGCTTTTTCCCATAAACTAAAAATAAAATTTTTTAAAAAGAGAAAATATGTATCATCACAAGAGACAATCAATATACTAATTATACATACACTGTTAACTTCCACAAAGTACTTTGTCGAGACTAATTTTTTTCTGTTCCCCCAATAGGACAATATAAAACTTCCTCATTTTTTATCACTTGAATATATTTGTTCTGAAATAAAGACTCTTCTCTTTGGTTCAATAACTTCTGCTGTCATGTAATCAATGGTAATTATTTGAAATGCAGCATATTGCTCCATACCTGCCTTTATGTCAAATATGGATGATGGGAAATTATCCTAAACACATATAGGGGATGTAGATCTCATTTTAGGATTTTCTCCAGGGGTCTTAAAAATAAAAGGATATTTTAAAATATCAGTTTCTTTTACTTTTTGATCCAATAATGGACTCACAGAGCTTTTATCCTATTTCAGTTACAGAAACAAATGTAAGGGGGCGGAGCCAAGATGGCGGAGAAGACACACGCGACTTTCTAAGCTCTTCTCTTACCCTCTTTATCAATATTATATCGAGCCTCAAAAATAGTCTTTGACTGCTACAATTCGTAAAGATAAGAAGTAGAACAACTCACCGGCCGAAGAAAATATGCAGTCTCGCCAAAAAAGGTTGGTTCCGGGGCCAGGGGGGAGATCGGCGCAGACTGGGAGAGAAATTAGGTTCCGAGGAGAGTCTCAAACCGAGGGTGAAGGCACAGATCTCAGCACAAGCGCGCAGCCCCAACCCGCAGTACGGGCTTTTCCTTGGGGCAGTTGTGATCCTGCACAGCAGGAGGACACAGCCCGGGTTAGCCTCCAATCTGCACAGTGGGGAGCTCGGCTTGGGGCCATAGAGCTTTTCCAGGACCGATTTGCATCAGGCAGAGACGCTGGGCAGAGTTTGTGGCGGTCTGCGGTCAGCTGCTAATACTCACAGTCCCACAAGAGGCTCCGGCCTGGGGCATGACACTTTCACCACTTAGTCTCTAGCCGAGGGCAATCGATAATCCACTCAGCCCTACTAAGCAGTTTGATAGCTTGGCCAGTGCTGAATCCACCTCCTGTTGGGGGAAGGGAAAACTCTCACTCAGAACACTCCCATACCTCGGAGGCAGAGATCGGTTTACATCTCTCCCTATTCTGCAGAGGAAGCTGGTAACTCCCTTGCCTAGGAGACCTACCCTAAAGGCTTTAAAACATGAATAAAAAGATGAAAAGAACAATCAACAGCTTCTATGCAGAAAAAGAGCAGGTCAGCAAACCTGAAGAGACCTCAAACCAAAAATGCATCAGACTGTCCTCCTTTACATGATGCTCTCATAGAAGAGACCATTAAAAGTCTCAAAAGAGAGTTAGAAGATAAATGGGGAAAGGAAAGAGAAGCCTTACAAGAGAGCAACAACTTCCTGAAATATGAATTGGAAAAAGTAAAAAAATCTCAGGAAAGTGAGGAAAAAAATTGGTGAATTGGAAAAAATAAAGAACTCGCAAGAAAGTAGGATCTGTGAATTGGAAAAGAAAATAATTCACTAAAAAAAAATTAGTGAAATGGAAAAATTCCACAGACCAAAACAATACATTCAAAACTCAATTGGACATATACAGAAAGAAGTAAAAAAGCTATTGAAGAAAATAATTCTTTAAAAATTAGAACTGAACAAATTGAAACTAATGATTCATTGAGACAGCAAGAATCAGTCAAGCAAAACAAAAATGACAAACTGGAAAAACCACGAATTATCTACTTGCAAAAACGACAGACTTGGAAAATAGATCTAGGAGAGATAATCTGAGGATTATTGGACTTTCTGAAAACTATGATGAAAAAAATAGCCTAGATACTATTTTACAAGAAATCATCAAAGAGAACTGCCCAGATGTAATAGAATCAGAAGGTAAAATAGGCAATTGAAAGAATTCATCGAACACCTTCTGAAAGAAACCCTAAAATAAAAACCCCAAGGAATATTGTGGCAAAATTTCAGAACTAAAGATTAAGGAAAAATTTTACAAGCAGCCAAAAACCATTTAAATACCGAGGTGCCAAATAAGGATCACCAAGATCTGGCTAGCCTCTACATTAAAGGAAAGAAGGGCCTGGAATATGATATTCCGAAAGGCACAAGAACTTGAGATGCAGCCAAGAATAAACTACCCAGCTAAACTGAGCATTTTCTTCCAGGGAAGAAGATGGACATTTAATGAAACAAATGAATTCCATTTGTTTCTGAAGAAAAAACCAGAACTAAACAAAAAATTTGATCTCCAAGAATAGAACTGAAGAGATGCAGAAAAGGTAAAAATAACTCTTGAGAATTGTATTTCTGTTGTGGATATACAAAAAGAAAACATGTATAATTTGATTGTACTGATATAACATAAAAAAGGGAAGTAGATATGGAAAAGGGATGATGGCAGAATAAGGTGGGAAGGAGGGATAAAAGAGGGAAACCACATCCCACAAAGAGGCTAAGAAACTTATCATGTCTGAGGGAATTTAGAGAGGGAGGAACATTGTGTGAATCTTACTCATCAGAGTTGGCTCAAAGGAAAAATAATTGACATTTGTTTTAGAGAAAATTCTCTCTGCCTCATTAAAAACGGGGAGAGGAAAAGGGAAAAAGAAAAGAGTAATAAGGGAAGGAAGGGGAAAGACTCAAAGGGGGGGAGGGAGGGATTATAAAGAGGATAAGTATCGTGATACAAGAGGGGTACATAAGTTTAAAAGGGGGAAAGAGGGTTGGGGGAGGCAAGAATAAGTAAAGCACAATCTGGGGTTATTAGGATGGCAGGAAATACAGATTTAGTAATTCTAACCGTAAATGTGAATGGGATGAACTCCCCCATAAAGAGGAGGCAGATAGCAGACTGGATCAAAAGTCAGAACCCTACAATATGTTGTTTACAAGAAACACATTTAAAGCAGGGGGATACATATAGAGTAAAGGTAAAAGGCTGGAGCAAAATCTATTATGCTTCAGGTGAAGTCAAAAAAGCAGGGGTAGCCATCCTTATCTCAGATCAAGCAAAAGTAAAAATTGATCTAATTAAAAGAGATAAGGAAGGAAACTACATCCTGCTAAAGGGTAGCATAAACAACGAAGCAATATCAATATTAAACATATATGCACCAAGTGGTATGGCACTCAACTTCCTAAAGGAGAAGTTAAGAGAGTTGCAAGAAGAAATAGACAACAAAACTGTAATAGTAGGAGATCTCAACCTTGCACTCTCAGAATTAGACAAATCAAACCACAAAACAAATAAGAAAGAAATTAAAGAAGTAAATAGAATATTAGAAAAATTAGGTATGTTGGATCTTTGGAGAAAATTGAATGGAGATAGAAGGGAATATACTTTCTTCTCAGCAGTTCATGGAACCTATTCAAAAATTGACCATATATTAGGACATAAAGACCTCAAAATTAAATGCAAGAAAGCAGAAATAGTAAATGCTTTCTTTTCAGATCATGATGCAATAAAAACTACATTCAACAAAAAGTTAGGGGGAAATAGACCAAAAAGTAATTGGAAACTAAACAATCTCATCTTAAAGAATGATTGGGTGAAGCAGCAAATTATAGATACAATTAATAATTTCACTCAAGATAATGACAATGATGAGACATCATACCAAAATTTGTGGGATGCAGCCAAAGCGGTAATAAGAGGGAATTTTATATCCTTAGAGGCTTACTTGAATAAAACAGAGAAAGAAAAGATTAATGAATTGGGCTTGCAACTAAAAAAACTAAAAAAAGACCAAATTAAAAACCCCCAATCAAATACTAAATTGGAAATTCTAAAATTAAAAGGAGAAATTAAAAATATTGAAAGTAAAAAAACTATTGAACTAATTAATAAAACTAAGAGTTGGTTCTATGAAAAAGCCAATAAAATAGATAAGCCTTTGGTAAATCTGATTAGAAAAAGGAGGGAGGAAAATGAAATTAGTAGTCTTAAAAATGAAAAGGGAGAACTTTCCACCAATGAAGAGGAAATTAGAGAAATAATAAGGAGTTATTTTGCTCAACTTTATGCCAATAAATTTGATAACCTAAGTGAAATGGATGACTACCTCCAAAAATATAGACTTCCCAGACTAACAGAGGAGGAAGTAAATTGCTTGAATAGTCCCATTTCAGAAAAAGAAATAGAACAGGCAATTAAACAACTCCCTAAGAAAAAATCCCCAGGACCAGATGGATTTACATGTGAATTTTACCAAACATTTAAAGAACAATTGGCCCCAATGCTATATAAATTATTTGATAAAATAGGGAATGAAGGAGTCCTACCAAATTCCTTCTATGACACAGACATGGTACTGATACCTAAACCAGGTAGGCTGAAAACAGAGAAAGAAAATTATAGACCAATCTCCCTAATGAATATTGATGCTAAAATCTTAAATAAGATATTAGCAAAAAGACTACAGAAAATCATCTCCAAGATAATACACTATGATCAAGTAGGATTTATACCAGGAATGCAGGGCTGGTTCAATATTAGGAAAACTATCAATATAATTGGCCATGTTAATAACCAAATTAACAAAAACCATATGATCATCTCAATAGATGCAGAAAAAGCATTTGATAAAATCCAACATCCATTCCTATTAAAAACACTTGAGAGTATAGGAATAAATGGACTTTTCCTTAAAATAATCAGCAGCATCTATTTAAAACCATCAGTAAGCATCATATGTAATGGAGACAAACTGCAACCATTCCCAATAAGATCTGGAGTGAAACAAGGTTGCCCACTATCACCGTTACTATTTAATATTGTATTAGAAACGCTAGCTATAGCAATAAGAGCTGAGAAAGAGATTAAAGGAATAAGAATAGGCAATGAGGAAGCCAAATTATCACTCTTTGCCGATGACATGATGGTATACTTAGAGAACCCCAGAGATTCTGCTAAAAAGTTATTAGAAATAATCCACAACTTTAGCAAAGTTGCTGGTTATAAAATAAACCCACATAAGTCATCAGCATTCTTATATATCACTAACAAAATCCAACAGTCAGAGTTACAAAGAGAAATTCCATTTAAAGTAACTACTGATAATATAAAATATTTAGGAATCTATCTGCCAAGGGAAAATCAGAAACTTTATGAGCAAAATTACAGACCACTTTTCACACAAATTAAGTCTGATCTAACCAATTGGAAAAATATTAAATGCTCTTGGATAGGGCGAGCAAATATAATAAAGATGACAATATTACCTAAACTAATCTATTTATTTAGCGCTATACCAATCAGACTCCCAAAAAACTATTTTAATGACCTAGAAAAAATAACAACAAAGTTCATATGGAAAAACAAAAGGTCAAGAATTTCAAGGGAATTAATGAAAAAAAAATCAAATGATGGTGGCTTAGCTGTACCAGATCTAAAATTATATTATAGAGCAGCAGTTACCAAAACTATTTGGTATTGGCTAAGGAATAGATTAGTTGATCAGTGGAATAGATTAGGTTCAAGGGATAAAACAGTCAACAAATATAGCAACCTAGTCTTTGACAAACCCAAAGATCCCAGCTTTTGGGATAAGAACTTACTGTTTGATAAAAATTGCTGGGAAAATTGGAAACTAATATGGCAGAAACTAGGCATTGATCCATACTTAACGCCGTACACCAAGATAAGGTCAAAATGGGTTCATGACCTAGGCATAAAGAATGAAATTATTAATAAATTAGAGGAACATAGGATAGTTTACCTCTCAGACCTGTGGAAGGGGAAGGTCTTTATGACCAAAGCAGAACTAGAGATCATTACTGATCACAAAATAGAAAATTTCGATTATACCAAACTGAAAAGTTTTTGTACAAACAAAACTAATGCAGACAAGATTAGAAGGGAAGCAATAAACTGGGAAAATATTTTTACAGTCAAAGGTTCTGATAAAGGCCTCATTTCCAAAATATATAGAGAATTAACTCTAATTTATAAAAAATCAAGCCATTCTCCAATTGAAAAATGGTCAAAGGATATGAACAGACAATTCTCAGATGAAGAAATTGAAACTATTTCTAGTCATATGAAAAGATGCTCCAAGTCATTATTAATCAGAGAAATGCAAATTAAGACAACTCTAAGATACCACTACACACCTGTCAGATTGGCTAAGATGACAGGAAAAAATAATGATGATTGTTGGAGGGGATGCGGGAAAACTGGGACATTGATGCATTGTTGGTGGAGTTGTGAACGAATCCAACCATTTTGGAGAGTAGTTTGGAACTATGCTCAAAAAGTTATCAAACTGTGCATACCCTTTGATCCAGCAGTGTTACTACTGGGATTATATCCCAAAGAGATTATAAAGAAGGGAAAGGGACCTGTATGTGCACGAATGTTTGTGGCAGCCCTTTTTGTAGTGGCTAGAAACTGGAAACTGAATGGATGTCCATCAGTTGGAGAATGGCTGAATAAATTGTGGTATATGAAAATTATGGAATATTACTGTTCTGTAAGAAATGACCAACAGGATGATTTCAGAAAGGCCTGGAGAGACTTACACGAACTGATGCTGAGTGAAATGAGCAGGACCAGGAGATCATTATATACTTCAACAACAATACTAGATGATGACCAGTCCTGATGGATCAGGCCATCCTCAGCAACGAGATCAACCAAATCATTTCTAATGGAGCAGTAATGAACTGAACTAGCTATACCCAGAAAAAGAACTCTGGGAGATGACTAAAAACCATTACATTGAATTCCCAATCCCTATATTTATGCACACCTGCATCTTTGATTTCCTTCACAAGCTAATTGTACAATATTTCAGAGTCTGATTCTTTTTGTACAGCAAAATAATGTTTTGGTCATGTATACTTATTGTGTATCTAAGTTATATTTTAATATATTTAACATCTACTGGTCATCCTGCCATTTAGGGGAGGGGGTGGGGGGGGTAAGAGGTGAAAAATTGGAACAAGAGGTTTGGCAATTGTTAATGCTGTAAAGTTACCCATGTATATATCCTGTAAATAAAAGGCTATTAAATAAAAAAAAATTAAAAAAAAAAAAAAGAAACAAATGTAAGTTATGAGTTATTTAACCTGGAGGGATATCACATACAAGATTAATGACATTAGTTTGTGGGACTGAAATATGCAAGTAGCAGAAGGTCCAGATTTTCTGACTAGTTGAAACCTTTTTTTCTGCTCTTGGTTTAAGCAAATAGCAAAGAAAAGAAACACTAAAAAACAATCATCTGCTCTATTCCACAGCGAAAAATATTTTAACTGGATTTTAGGAACTTTTGAATCTAGCATCTGCCAAAGGGTATTGAATCAAAGATCAAATCTTTGCATGTAGAAACAGGTCTCAGGGGAAGATATTAATGAATAAATGGCCTTAGTGGTGTAATATGTACCATAAAAGAACTGAAGTTTATGAAAACAAACCCTTGATGGGACTGGGAAAAAGGTTTTCTGAATTGTTGTCCCAAAGCTCTGTAATCATTTTTAGGGCATTCCAAGAAATCCCAAATGTGATCTCTATGCTCCCCCAGGTAATATTTGGATAAATTTTCCAATCCTTGAGATAACTTTCATGTAGCCTGCTACACTGCATTTTCTCATACTTCATTTTCTTTAGCTTCAGATTCTAAGAAAGTGTGACACTTTTCCTGTCCAAGGCCACCAAGTATGTGTCCTTGACCCAACTTGTCCTGTTTTCCCCTTTCAATCATTTTGTATCTTCAAAATTTCCCTACATACTGGCTGAGAACTCCCTTTCTATAAATTTGTCTAGATGTCCCCATCCATAAACACGTTTTTACTTGACCTTCCTATGCCCTTTAAATTACAAACCTCTTTTTCACTGCTGCACTTCTAGAAAAGTCAGCTGCCTCTGCTTTCTCATTTGGCTTCCAATCTCATCACTAGAGAGTATCTACTCCAGCAACAATCTCTTAGAGTGTAAATCTCATTCCTTTTTTTCCTCAGTCTTTATGCTCCTTAACTTATATATAATTTTTGACAAATTTGACTGCTCTTTTCTCTAAGATAATTTCTCTCTCTCTGTAGCATTTGTAACGCTGCAGGAATGGCTGCTTTTCTTCATTTTAGCACTATGTTGGAGGGTACTATCAAATCTTTATGGCAGAAGATTAAGAAAAAAAACAACTTTCATTTGCTCAGACTATCTGTAAAAATTCAAGTGCATGCCAGAAAGAATTTCTGGAGCATCAGTCACTTTTAATGGGCTCATAGGAATATAGTGGGAAGTACAAACCATTTAGGTGCTGGTCTATATAGATTTCTCACCTTGTTTTTTTGGGTGAAATATAAACATAAGGAGACTAGAGAGTGATATCCATTAATTGATTTTTCTAAGCATCTTAAAGAACCTATGAAACACAGAAGTTTAACAGAGTGTGTGGGATTTTCCAAATACATTACATCACAATGTATTATTTTGCAGGATCATTTTCTTTTGTTGATTTATTCTAAGGGCTAAAGGAGAAGACAGAAGGACAAAAAATAATTGCCCCATTATAAACTACTTCCAATTCCTCACTGCAGCAAAAATCATTGATTCTTGGTTCTTTGAAGTAATAAGACTAAGTGCAAACATACATATGTTTTATTTTAAAAAAAAATTTCTCTGAGCTGTCTTCATTTTAGATTTCCACTAAAATCATACAAAGATCTAGGGCCATTGGAGAGGAAATAGATATTGGAGAAGATATGATACCTTCCTCATTATACTAGTATAAAGTTAAGGAATTTATGAGATTGTCGCTAGCAACAGAATTTTATTGGTTTGAACTTATATTCCTCATTACTAAAGCTCTTCTCATCTTCATTTTTCACCTGTTTCTCTGTAACCTATTTTTTCTCCTCTTTCCAAATTTAAGATTGCGCAATGACACCAAGAAAAATTGTTTATTCCTCAAGATGGAAGTGAACACTCAGCTTTTTGTTTCTTCTTAATTTATTAACCTAAAAAAGGAATAAATTTGGAAAGATGTGATTTCCAATGAAGAAATACACGCACTTTCCCAAGTTATTTTATAAGCTGTAAAGTTCTAAAGAATGGAAAGCTATTATTAATATTACATTATAAATTAAGGACTTTCATTTCAAAGTGAACAGGTGAGTTTCCCCTTCTTTAAGGTGGAATTTCACCTGTGATTTCTTCAGAAATTCTCTCCAGTAAACTACAGTATAGGCTCCTTATATAACTTATCATTATATTAATAGCTGAAACTTAAGAATCAATAGGAACATTTTTTCATTGTGCATAACTTTTGAAATGTTATGAATTTCAGGAAGAAATGTGTTATTTAGAAATTTTTAAAAATACATTATTTAATTGTAATTGAGATTATTAGAAGCAATTAAGACTACTAGCAGTCAAAATAATACTGGGTTTGTTTTTTAAAAATCTAAAATAAATAAATGCAAAATTCATTATGATTGTATAGTTAAAGAATGACTTTCATAGCCTTGAGTTTTATTTTCTAAAACTTTTACAAACTGTTTTTGAAAATAGGCAATTAATACTTTTTCAGAAATTTGGGAGTTATTTTCAATTCATTTTCCTTTGTTTAGTGTTTCATATACAAATTGGCTCAGAGACTCCTATGTGTTAAAGGTCATGATGTAATTTTCCAGATAAACTCTAAATAATTTCTTCTTGTTTTTTAAAGTTGTAGGAAATGTAATGTAGATAAAGGTGGGGGAGATGAAAAGTAGAAAAATAATTTACAGAAATTGTCCCCAAAACTTAGGTGAAAACCAAGCTGTTGCATGAACATTAACAGTGAGTTTCAAACTTACTATCCAATTATAAAATTGTCATTCACCATCTGTCAGCTTCTATATCTGGTCATTTATCTTTATGATGAGTCACAGCAGGGAGTGATCAGTATAACTATTACTTTATTTAATGAGGACCTTGTCTATTTGTACTCTTCTTGACAGCATGTGTCCACATCATTCATTATTGTTGGTCTACCATGCACTGAATAGAGAATACATCTTTTCATTATGGAATGCCATAAATGCTCACATCCAATCATTAATACACCACTCCTCATCTAAGTCCAATCTGACCTGACAGAAACACTAAACACTGGCTAACTCCTTGTTCCCAACTTTCCAAATTACATGTTCTCCTTGAATATCAATAAACTGAAGAAGGATGTCCATATTTGAGATAAGTATGAAGGCTAAAAAAGCCAAATAAAAGTTGGAAAGCTAAATGAGAAAAAAAGGATCTTTCTGAATAGCACTCAAGAAAAATTATAAAATTCATTGTAAATTCAAGGCAATCATTAAGAAGAACATTGTTGAGCACACAGATATAAAATATCTACCTTTTGTTCATACATACTGGGACAATCAGATTGCTTTGATTAATGAAATTCAGGCATATCACATACCCATACATGTATAGGCACATGCATTTACATTCTCATTGTGCCTATTTGGTTTAAATATTTTGTCTTTCTTTTAAATCTACCATAAACTTTGTTCATTATTGCTGACAGATAATATAATTTGAATTGTATCATATGCTCTTCAATCTTTAGACTTTCAATCTTTAAACTTACTTTTTGTGTCATAGTGAAAAAAGTCAAATCTGAGCCCTCAGATTATGGAAAAGCAGGAAGACTGTGATACGCATGATTATAGGGAACTTCCAAATTAATACAATTTCAGGTCCATTTTAGTTTTACTAATCAGATAGAGAAAATTGAAGCTAAAGACCTGAATAATTAAACTGAATGAATTTTGACCCAAATGTCTATGGATCACCAAATTTAAGGGCCTCAACTTGTCATGATTATGGCTTAATATTTCTGCTATATGTATTTCTCTGCTGTTCTTGGCTGCCCCTTTTCCTGAACATTATTGACCAGGCACATAGAAAAAAAAAGCAGAGAAAAAAGGGTGATCTAGGCTCCCAGCACTCCAAACATGACACTGCACTACCATAAGCTCTTGTTCCTACCCACATTATTCTCTTTTCAAGATACCACTTAATGGCCAGTTTAAAGTACATCAATATTGTTATAAATGCTTTCTCTTTATAACTAGTCTCAAAAAGAACAGAGAGTCCTTTGTTTCTATACTAACTCACTTGTTATGCTAAGAAAAGATCCTAGCAGGGCATGAGATTCTCGTCTGTAGTGGTTGTCACAATAATTACTACAGTGGAAATTCTATTAATGAGAATTCACTATTCAATGTTTGCAGATATTAGAGAAATAGAAAGAATACCCAAATCTAAGGAAAAAACACCACTTTCTGAGAATATGAAGCATATTATTATTCAGAAAGTTTGTTCACCTATTAACTATTCTATACAAGATGATTGATGTGAATAAACATTTAAGCATCCTTTTACTGTAAATTGCTTTTTACAAAATTAATTGAAGTACCTAGGTCAGATATCACTCATTTCTGATATCTCAATATTACTCATTTATCAAACAGAGAATAATAAGATTGGATAATTAATTTTTTGCCAATTTTGGCTTGTTTTTAAAGTATGATAGTAGGCTAAAAATTTGATCAATAGTGTTATATGGCAGGAAAAATTTTTAAAAAGTAAATACCATTTGAAGCTGCATTAATTGGGAGGGAGTATAAAAAGAGGATAGTATTCTTTATCTGGGAGGTTTTATGTAGAATATTATGTTCAATTAGAACCACATTTTGCAAGGATATGGACAACAAATTGGACACAAATATCCATAGAATAGCAACCAGAATGGTGAAGGATCTGGGGAACACTTCTAGACTAAAATCAGTATCTGAAAACTTTCACCCTAAAGAAGAGAAATTGTAGGGGGCACGAGATAACTATTTTCTTTTTTTGTTGTTGTGAGGACAAAATTAAATATCAAATATAAAGTGTTGTATAAACCTTAAAATGCTCTGTCAGTTATTATAGCTATTATTGAGGACCCATATATACACAGTTTTTGTTTAATTTTTTTCCTTTCAATGTGTTTCTTGAATTTAATAGTATTTTATTTTTATAATTATATGCAAATGGTTTTCAACAGTCATTTTTGCCAGATTTTGAGTTCCATTGTTTCTCCTCCTCTTCCTTTCCTCCTCCCTCCCCAAGACTACAGGTAATCCAACGTAAGCTATAAATATACAATCATGTTAAACATATTCCACATTAATACTGTTGTGAAAGAAGAATCAGAACAAAAGGGAGAAACCACAATGAAAAGAGCCATGTGTTCAAACATTTTCATCAAAGATTTAAATGACTTGATCACTTCTGGATGCTATCTCAGTTGGATCTCACAATGGTGATAATAATGTACATTTTCCTATCATATTGAGTATTTTCCAAATATTCTAGAATTTGGATCTCACTCACTGAGAATTAGTCTCAATCTTTCTCATTCTCCAACATCTATTGAATTTCATCATACAATGGCAATTAATATGTGTAATGTTCCAGTATCTATATTTGTATTACATTGTATCCAAATAGTATTTAGAATGGATTTGGATTAATCTATACCAGAATTAGGTTCTCATTTTTCTCATCTCGAAATCTATAATTTTCTCATATTAAGCAATTTATCAATTAGTGGAATGACTTGAGTTCTTTATAATTTGTATTTCTTATATTAGAATGATTAGTGCATGTATCTATGATAACTACTAGATGAGGTTTCCTATTTTCTCATCTGAAACTTGGTTGTTCAATCTAGACAATTTATCAATTTTGAAGATTGATATTTCATGAATTTGACTTCTTTGGTCATATAATCTCTGAAATTATCTGTATCAAAAATCTGAGGTAAAAATCTTGCTTTCCTAATTTTATATACTTTTCTTGAAATATGTATCATTAGATTGTAATCCTGTGTTGATAATTGATCCATTTTGAATTTGCATAATGTTCTTTTCAGTTTTTGTCCATACAGTTCTTTATTCTGCAAAAATCTGAGAGTTCAAAGTATCTTGTTGATCCTAATTTCGATATGTGAAGACTCCTTTAGTTGAACAGAGAATAGATGATCAATTAGACTTTATCCTGGTGTGTGATGTTGACCGATGTCTAATTTCAGCAACACGTTTTTCCAGTTTTTTTTCCATCAGTTTTTATCGAAAAGTGAATTCTTATTCCCAAAGCTAGAGTCTTTGGTTGATAGCTATTTCCAGATATCTGAAGGACTGTTATGAGAACAGGAGAATAGGGGAGAGGAAGGTAATAGATGCTCTGTTTTACAGCATAGAACATGATAGGAACAATAAGTTAAAATTAAAGACCAAAATTAGCTCCTTTTAAAAGAAAAAAATATTAACATTGTCTGAAAGTTGAATGTACTATAAAAGTAATGGATTTTCCACCAATGGAGGTATTTGAATAGAGGCTAGATGATTAATTCTCAAGGATTTTGAAGAAGGGTTCCAAGTCAGGATTGGGCTGGACTTATGTGACTTCTTAGGCTCCTTCTGACTCCAAGATTGATTCAGTGAGATTTGTGGAAGTGCTTATAGGAATAGGGTAGAACTTAACTAGAAAAAGGACCTCAGAAGATTAATAAACTTGAAATTGTACATGCAGAGTGCTTAAAATTTATATCAATTTACTAACATAAAATCAGAAAGGTCTTTGCCAAGTTGTGACATTCATAAATAACCTTAGCTCTTTTAAATGAACAATTGCATATGCCTGTCTACTTCTACTACAAGTGCTAAGATAGAGGGTTAAATGAAGATAAATCACTAACACTTGTTAACATGTACCTGTAATGATCTAGTTTAGCAGGTAAAAATGGGATATACCAAATTAGAAATATTAGCCATAATAAGGATGAAAATTACAAAGAGAAGGAGAAGAAATCAAAAGGGCACTTAAATTTTGGGGAAAAACACTTATTTCAACTTAGCTTATATTTACTAAATACCTAGGTTCCAGATGTTAGGAATACAAAAATTAAGAGAAAAAAAGACAGTGCCTTCAAAAATATCCAATGGCAATAAAGAGGAAGTATATCTCCTGTCCTCTAGTTAAGATAATATTCTTATAAATGGTGGACATCTTCAGATTCTCTTGCTTAAAGATAACATTGTTCTGATTGTCTTTAGTAAGAGTGGGATTACATTAATGCATTATTAATAGGTAGATTTGGACAGGTAACCCATTGAGTTAGTGTATTTATTTTGGTCTCTCTATCAAGATAGAGCATATATATATTCAATGATCTGAGACCATAATTTAATAGAAATTGGATATAGCTAAGGAGGATGTTAAGAGGAAATTGCCAAGGATTTTCAATTTTTAATACACATTGCTGTCAAAAAAGTCTAATTTTTACAAAATGTTGATATTCCTTGAAAGATGCTATATGATTGCATATCATGGAATCCTACTGTTAGAATAATAAAAATTACATATGACTAATTGACAATGGAAGGTTTTAAATATAGGTTATTGTCTACTACAGCCAGTGATAACACATATTGGAAGTGGTAGTAAAAAATAATTATATCTGGCCAGAAAATGTGGTAGGCAAGTTATACAACCAGAAAGAGATAATGTAAGAACAATACATTTGTTGTCTTTGTATCATTAGAGATGTTCTGGGGCAAGAAAGTATTCACACTGCTGCAATTGGATCAAAGTTGTTTTTTTTTTTTTTTTTAATTGCATTTTAATAGAACTCCCAATGTAAAACAACCAAAATTTTATGGTAAAGCCTTTCATATTTGATATATTTTGTTGTGACAATTAACCCTAAATTTTGTCCTCTAGTTTTGAATATTTTCTTGTTGTGTTGTCCTATCTGCAGAAAAGACTTGTGAAGATGTAGCATTACAATAATTGTTTAAAAAATGTAGGAATATGTTCCCCAAACAGTTGTGAGATGTGAAAGAATGTACATTTAAATTAGAAAAAAATAAGGAATTTAGATTATTAAAGTGATAATCAAGTCACAGAAGGCTATTTTTGGCAGCAGGAAATCTATAATATTTCTGGAGAATTAACACATATGAATTATTGTATGGAATTACAGGGTAAATTTAACAAAAGTGGCTTGTGTGACTAGTACTTCATTTCCAAAAAATACAGAGTAAGATCAATGTAAGTCATAGACTAAAAATCAAATGATAATAAACTCTAAAAGTTTGTATAAGTAAAGGAATTATGCCATTAAGTTATACATCTAGAACAGATATTAAAAATATTTTTGACATATTAATTATATGCATAATATTGGTTATATACTTTAAAAAATAGAAGTAAAATATGAACTCAACTTCTGCTTATTCATAGTTTTCTTCTCTGGCTAAAATAACATGGTTTATGATCAAAATATTTTTTGAAAAGCTCATTAAATACATAGCATTGAGCTTGCACTCTTTATATATTTGATTCTTTTTAGATTTCAGAATTTGGATACAGCATGATGTAGTGAACATTGAATTAGAATTCAGAAGAGGATTCAAGTCATTGCTCCATATGTTAGTAGCTCTTTGATTACAAGGAATTCTTATTTTCACTATTTTTAATTTAAGTATAAGAATCCTTATCTGGCTATCACAAATGATCACTGTAATCTTCAAATGAAATAGATGTAAATGCATTGTGAAAATTATAAAATGTTACAAATGTAAAGTATGACTATTGTAAATGGGGATGAAATGATAGATTTTCAAACTTCTCTGTGAAACAGCCTATGAATTTTTCTTTTTGATACATGATGAATTTTCTACATAAATAAAACAATCCTTTTTTATCATTTATTTAATAGCTACCACTGACCAGGCACTGTGGTAGTGAAGTCAACTACATGTTTTGAAAAGTATCATAACTCCCATTTTGCCCCAAATTATTTTTCCCTTCCCTACTATTCAAATAGGATTATTGAAATTGACCAAGTTCTGGGGATTCGTTATTATTTTGGGATAGAGAAGCCTTTTATAAACTTTGATAACGGGTGCAGCACTTCACTGCCCAGGCTATCCCTACTCTTTTCTTCTTAAGGGAGGATAGAACTGTGAGAGAGCATAAAAGCTACTCAGCTTCTCCAGCGACAATGAACTAGCTCCAGTGCCTTCTTGATTTCCCTTTAGGAGGATTTATTTGGGCCCCGAGTCTCATCTGTCCTCCCAGATTCAAGACAAGCCCAACGTTATTTTTTCCTTAAGACAGCCTCTGGATCCATCTTATCCAACTCAAACTTCCAATGGGTCCGATTGCACATGTACACAGGGAAAGAGTCAGTTGGGCAAGGTCTTGTTGCTAAGCAACAGGAGGGCAGGATGGAGGTGAATTTCTCTACAACCCAAGAGAGATCATCTGCTATGAGTGGACACCTACGTCTGGGAGCAGGAGAAAGCTCACGGAAAACCTGAATTAACTGAGAATTCAAAACTAGACATTAAAAGATTCTTTGGTTAATCAATGTTTTGAAAAACCTGAAAGCAAAGATGGAAAAAACAAACAAACTGAAAATTACAGTTTAGAGTTCCAAGGCATTGAAAAATAATGTAACAGAATTCAACAAAGGATTTGACACCATTACTTCTGAATATTGAAGATTGACCATTTCAAATGTGGAAAATGAGGGAAATGATGGCAAACAATAACAAGAAGTTTGAAGGTTCTCAACTTTTTTCATGATGATGAAAATGATGGTACATGGGAAATATTGTATGTAAAAATGTTAAAGTTGCCAAACTATTAAGAGGAAATAAGGTGATGAATCAAGGGAATGTTGAAGGCATAGATATGGAGAAATAAATGGAAATTTCTGAAGATTATGGAAAAGGCTACTTTATTTATGCTTCTTTGTAATTATTTAAAGATCATTACAGAATTTTAAATATCTTTACCATTTTCAATTTTAGTCCGTTTGTCAGTCTTAACTAAAGTAATTGTCTTGAACTTCTTTGAGAAGAAATATCCAAACTGTTTTCTATCCTGTACCATTGAAATACCTATATCTTTTACCATCTATATTTTTCCCCTTCAGACCACAACTCCAGGAACAATTAGTGACATTTTAACTAATTATGACAGGTGACATCTTTGTGATATTACATGGACTTTATCAAGTATTGGAAAAAGAGGGGGAATAAATTTACATGATATAATGAGAACATTATTTCAAGATGTGTCTTGCAAATCTCAGTCTTCAGAGATCATTTCTTTCTTTTCTTAAAAGGAATCCACTTCTGTACATGCTAATAGAGTCAAAGTACATCCAGATAAAAATAAAGTAAAGCTAATTAACTTTAAGAATAATTTTGTAACACCTCAATATTAAATAAACATTAGCAAAAATTAATCATCTAGTAGAATAAAAGGAATGGACAGTAGGAAATAGCATGAATCTCTAGATAGAGAATGAAGGTGAAGAGAATTAGTAAAAGGTGATATATTTTTTTAAAGTGTATAGTAAGAAGGAAACAAAAAAGGGGGAAAGAATTAAAATACTAATTTAATTGTCATACAACCTTTGCCAACATACTACTAATCAATTAACATAGTCTGCTGTGTGCCTGATGTAGCACTAGATGCTAGGCATTAAGGATACAAAGTTCAAAGAATGAAATAAAAACCTATTGTAAAAGAACCAATATTCTATTCTAAGGTGTGGCTTGGTCTTTTCATTTTGACAAAGTAGACTATCTTAATTATGTAAAATATTTACCTTTAAAATACAACAACAAAGTGGCTTGATAAGTGACAAATTTGTCTTAAAATATTTTGGTCTTTATCCTGTATCTCAAATTTTCTAATGAATAAAAATGAAAATAAATATACATTAAGAAGGGGGCCTGGAGTGAATTCAAATACAACTTCAGTTATGTATTAATTGTATTACTCTTAACCTCTAAGTTTCCTCACTTGAAAAATGTTAATAGCATTTACCTTCCCTGGTTATTGTGAGGATAAAATGGGTTGAGATTTGTAAAACATTAACAAATCTTAGTTTTACTCAAATGCTAGTCACTATTTTTAATAAAGTAAGTGTAGACTGCTGTGTTGGAATTTTCTTTAGGCATCACCTGTTCTCTGCAATCACTGAAATTGTAAAAAGTGATGTTCAAAACTAAGCATATGAGATCAAATTCTTATTTCTCTTCATCTTAAGTTACTATAATTTATTACTGCCTACTAGGCATTGCAAAAATATTAAGTAGGATTACTAAGTCATGGTAATACATTATCTCTACATTTTAGATAAAATTAAAAAGGCCTGCATATGAGAATAACGTTTTTAAACTTTTGGGAAAAAATGTGTTAACAGTTTCTATTTCCTTAAATGTCCATTTCTTCTCATTTCCCCTCTTTGAAGGGAAAAAAAAGATGTTTTCTTGTGAACTTTTAACTATTATTATTTACAAAGTTAAAAGCCATTATTTTCTAAAAATTAAAGCTGAAGGTTAATTAGGCAGTAAGCACTGGACCTGGTGTCAGGGATCTAAAGATATATCCATAGCAAGTAATTTTGGTTACTTAATTTTGTTGTATTAGTGCCATAGATTTTTTATTATTTAGATACTCCACCTCAAATTATTCTAGGGCCAAAATTTCCTGTTATCTCTTCTGCTCTCATAAAAGCATAATAGACTTCAAAGCAGGGATATGCTTGTTAAATTTTCACTGTGATAGTGTCTTGGAAATAGGCAAATGCTACAAATCACATATTTTATTGTTCTGATGATTATATGTGAGAAAAGTAATGGAAAACTGTTAATGATGCAAATTAAAATAAGTGTCTTATGTACACATATTCTTCTGGAAGCATCTTTTAAAATATTTACCTGCACACTTTACATGTTATCTAGTTTGGCCCTCTCATTTTGTCTGAGGCCCAGAAAAATGTAATATACAAATTTTTACCTTAGCTAAATTCAGCATTCTACAAAGTAGAACTATATGACTTCAAACCCAGTTCCTCTGATTCCAAATTCTCCTCTGACTTTTGGAAAATGAAGTCAATATTTACCTTTTAGAAATTTTTATCATTCTTAACTTCTGAGGTTAATGGACCCAAAGACATTGTCATCTCTTCTAGTTAAAACTGGGGTCAGAAGGGATAGATCAGTAAGAAATTATACAATTTCTTATTGAAATACTATGTTTCATTTTATTGCTGTATTTTATAAGGGTTTAGTGAAAAGAAATGATTAAAGGGGTACAAGTAAGATGTATAAGGAAAGATTAAAGAAGTTAGGAGTTAGTCCAGAGAGGAAAAGGGTTGGAAGGCAATTTATTAAACTGTTTTCATCTATACAGAGAACTATATGAAGAGAATACTGACCAGCTTTTATCTATAGTCATAGAACAGAGGTCTGCAACCTTTTCCATAGGGGGATCTACATTTTACTTCCTCTGAATCTTAAGATCACTGCTGAGGCAGCTGGTAGGAAAGTATACAAGTGACCATAATTCCACAAGTCACTGAGGTGAAGGAGGTTATAACAGCTCACAGGGGTGTGGGTGGGGTTTCTGGAAGACTGTAAGCTAAATCAAGAAGATTATAACAGCATGATGAGAATTAAAGAAAATGTTCAAGAAAACCTTATTCTTAGCTGGAGGGATGATGTGCATTATAAACTCATTGTGAAGTGGTGAAGAGGGACAGATGAGTTCCAGTTAAAATGGGAAAGAACATGACAGTATTTACTTAAAGCACTAAATGTCTAGATTATAGATTAAAGAATATAAATACACAGAATAAAAGAGAAACATAAAGAATAACTTTTACCAATAAAAGGGTGTATATATATATATGTAGAGAGGGGAGAGGAAAGTGCAGTTTGTATATCATACCTTTTTATAAAAATAGGCTAAAAATTATGTATAATTATAGAAAATCTAACGGCTTTCCTATGAAATAAAGCACAAAATCTTAGGCTTTACAATTAAAGATGACTTTAAGTGAAAATCTCAAATTTAACAAGCCAAAAGTGTACTCTAGATTTTCCTCTAAACCATTCCTCTTTCTACCATCTCTAATTTCTGGGCAAAGATATATACCAAAGATGGATTGCTTATTTTAAAGGTGTAGCCTATGAGTTTGTTTTTTTTCTTTGTTTTGTTTCCTTTTTGTAGGGTGTTTTTTTTTTTTTTAACTTTCACCTAAGTTACTGTCATAGTTCTCCTAATTGTTCTCCCTGCTTCCAATTTCTCTGCTGTAAAATACAACTGTATTTTTTACTTCATCTACAGATTTCTATTAAATCTCAACTAAAAGCTGGACACTATGCTATATTCATGTCTATGTATCTGAATCTATATATATAATCTATCACTATGTACAGGGAATGCAAATATAACAATGTGACAATCTCTGATATCAAAAAGTTTATATCTAATGTGTTTATAGACAAGCAAATTTAGAATATGTAAAAAATAAACTTGAATTGAACTAAAGGTTCCAAGATCAGTGAACAGTAATACTATTTCTGGCATTGGGAACAACTGGTACAAAGTACAAAAGCATGGAGGTAGGAGATGTAATTTTGGAAGAAATAAAGGGTCCATTTTTAACATTAGTAAAGGGAAGGAATGTGTAATCTAGAATAGATTGATTAAAATCAAATGGTGAAGGGCTTTAAATGTCAGATAAGTTTGTATTTTATCTTAGAGGTAATGGGGTTTGACTGAGCAACTAAATCTTATAGAGCAAAGATGCCTTGGTCAGACATATATTTTAGGAATCTTAATTTTCTAGGAGTTTAGAGAATGGATTAGAGAGGAGGCAAAATTGAACATAGGGAGGCCAATTAGGAATGTACTACAATAGCCTAAGTGATTAGTGACAGAATTAGGACATTTGTGGTATTTATAGAAATAAAGAGACAAGTATTAGAGTTATTGAGAAAGAAGAAGCAGCATGATTTGGCAAATTGATGGCTATGAAGGGACAGTGATAGTTAAGAGGTGAGAATGATAGTGTGCTTTCTTTGATGAAGAGGAGGCTAGTGTCATTAACAGAAACAAGAAAGGTAGAAAGAGGAGGTAGCTTGAGAGGAAATCACAATAAAATTTGTTTTGTGACATGTTGAATTTGGGATTCCTTGTAGGGCCACCAGGGAGAGGTGAGTTTAGATAGAAAGGATGAATTTATTTTGACATGTTCAATTTCGGATGTCAATGGAAAAGGTAGGTATGTTCAGAATGCAACTAAATATGTCAGACTGGAATCAGACAAAAAATGTAGGAAATGTATATATGGATATATACAAATGTAGATAGAGGTCTTCATAATATATGATGTTTTCATGGGACAAATAAGATCATGGAATGAAGAGAAGAGGAATCAAATAGAGATGGGTGGGATATACACAAGGAAAATATGGATGATAATGCTGAAAATGAAACTGATAACTTTTAGTCAGATAGTTCTTGATGAATAATCTCACTAAAACCCCCAAAAAACCCTGGACACACTATGTCCAGGAGTAAGGACTGATCAAGGATTAAATGGTATAGAAAGGCCCAAAAAAGGACAATAGAGTCAGACATAAAGAAATCATTATTGACTTTCTTATGTCAAAGAAGATGGTGTTTTCTGAAAAGTTGTGTGTGGGGATGAAACAAGGGCTTTCAAAGGGAACTGAAGGAGAGAAGAGGTTGAGACAAATATTCATATATTTCAACATATTCAGTATATTTTTTTCTTGGAATCTTTTCTTTGAAAGCAAGAAGAGCTATAGGATGATTAAAGTATAAGTCCAAATTTGAGTTTTTTTTTTTTAAAGAATGGGAGTGATATAAGGATGTTTGTTGGCAATAGGAAGACTAGATTTTTATAGCTATCTAGAAAGAATTGAAAAGATTCAGGGCATAATTAGAAATAAAGATGTGTGAATGGTCTAGGTCAGGGGTCCTCAAACTTTTTAAATAGGGGGCCAGTTCACTATCCCTCAGACTGTTGGAGGGCCGGACTATATAGTAAAAACAAAAACTTTGTTTTGTGGGCCTTTAAATAAAGAAACTTCATAGCCCTGGGTGAGGGGGATAATCATCCTCAGCTGCTGCATCTGGCCTGCGGCCGTAGTTTGAGGACCCCAGGCTCTAGATCAACTGAGTAATTTCTTTAATATGGTAAGAAGAGGCTGAAAATTAAGACTAGAAAGGGCATGATCACACAATGGCCAAAATGATTTCTCAAAAGGTAAAGATCTAATTATGTCACTACCCTTCTAGAAAAACAAAAACAAAAAACCCTCCATTGGCTTCCTTACCAAAATCACAAAATATTAAGCTTTACAATTAAAGATGACCCTAGATGAGAATCTCAAACTTAATGTGTGCAAAAGTGAACTCGAGGTTTTTCTCTAAACCACTCCTCTTTCTATCTTCCCTATTTCTGTTAAGGAATTATTTTTGACCTACTCAATTAAATGGCAACCTAGGAGTTATTTTCAAGACTATATAGTCTTATATATAAATAATATATATTATATTTAATTATAATTTAATTTATTATATATAAAATTAATAATAATTTAATTAATTATATAATTAATAATATATTATTATATTATATATAATATATATAAGACTATATAGTTTATAAAGTCTTATATAGTCTCACCGTCCAAACCAAATCAGTTACCAAATTTTATCGTCTATCTTTCCAAGATGTCTTGCATCTATTTCCTTTTATCCACTCATGTGCGCCAAACTTTAAGGCCTCATTGCTTCTTGCAAGAAGCAATAACTTCCCTGTTTCTGGGATAAACCTTTGACAAACTATTCTCAGCAAATTACAAGAAAAGGCATTTCTCTGATCATGTCATTTTCCTACTTATGAAGCTTTAATGGTTGTCTTTTGCCTTAAGGATGAATGTAAACTCTTTCCATTGGCATTTAAAGTTCATTCACACTCTAAAAACCTATTTTCCCAAATTGATTGTGCCATTGTCAACCCTCTGCACCGTTCATTCCTAACAAACTGTTCTACTTTCTCTTCATCATACCTGGCATTCTATCATCCATCCCATGCCATTTCGTAGGCCTCCCTAATATTTGATCTATTTCACCTCCCCAACTCTGCTGCTTCTAATGACTAAACTCCTCAAATACAACCTGCAAGAAATCATTTGATTCTCCCTGTTCCCATGCTTTCCTCCCCACCTCTCCATATATTATATATATACCTACACACACACACACACACACACACATATATATATATATATATATATATATATATATATATATATATAAATACACACATCTATATGTGTAGATACATGTAGAAATACATTGTATATTTATAGGTATCTTGAATTTACTTATCTCTGAACACATTTATGTAAAGATTTAATAATTTCATCCTTCCCCCAGTAGAATATAAGCTCCATCATGAGCAGGCAATGTCTCATTTTTGCATTTACAGAGCTATCACAAATTCCTGGCATATGGTAACCCCTGAATGTTTATGGAATAGAAGTGAACTGAATTCTTTAAAGAGGCCTTTGGTATGTCCTCCTGGTACTATTTCATACTACTTTTCATGAACTATTAAGCAAAGTACATACTTATCTGATCTCATTTTGACCTCCCTTATCCCCCTGCATTGCCTAGAACACATGCACATACATGCACACATATATAAATACATAAATAAACCTACATATATATGTATGTGTGTGTATCTTTACTGACTTCACAACTCAACTGCCAACTGAACCTCTTATTTCCTAACACACATTTTCTATCTATGGAAATAATTCTCTTTTGAAAGTTTACCCATGTATATATCCTGTAAATAAAAGGCTATTAAATTAAAAAAAAAAAGAAAGTTTAGCTATCTTACAACTTAGCTTAGACTGAAGCCTTATCTCATTCTCTCTTCCTCCTCATAAGCTGTTGTTATACTCTACATCTTTCCTATTCACTTAAAGCTGTTCTATTCATTTGTGTACATTTTTCATTTTTCCTCCTTGAAAGCAGAGAATATATAATTTTATAATCAATGAAGATATTTTATTAAATGTCTACTACATATGTCAGCTAATCTGTCTTGAGTTCTCATCTCATAATTAATAATTTCCTCTGATAGCTTAGCTTTTTCAGAACAAAAATATCCAACCATGTTTCACTTCACTCTTTGACTTGAACTGTTTTCTTCTCATGAGTCATCTAGTTCATAATCTTCTAGACAAGGACCTCTCCACCCCTAGGCAACATACATATACTGGCACTAAATTTTGGAGCCAGGAAGCATAATCAAAATTCTGCTACTGCAACAGAATGGAAAGTGTCATATACTCTGCCATTGCCAAGTAACTATTCCTGTAACTTTCCAGACCAAAATACCTATCCTTAACCACCATAACCCTTTGTAAAATGTCTCTCATTAAGACAATAAATTATTTGGGGCCAGTGAATATTTACTTTATATATTTTATCCTCTATGCTCAAGACTGCACTTGGCATATAGTAAGTAATCCATTAATGCTTTTTCATTTAAGCAGATTACATTCTATGATGTGAATATAGTTGTGCTTAAAGAATAAATTGCAGTCTAGCAAAGACATCAGTGAAGAAGAAATTCTTCCCACTATAACTATTCCAACAAAGACCAAAGAAAAGGATTGTACTGCATTGTGATTAGGAAATACAGAGCAAGTCATTTCAGCATAGTAAGACAGAGACGTCCTAGCTGCTGAGAAAGTCATCTAAGAAACTGTCAATGCAGAGTCATCCAGCACATCTTGCAGCAATTTTGTTATGTCAAAAACAGACAATTAAGAAAAATATTTGCAATAAGTTTCCCTAAGAAAGATTTCATTTCCAAAAGATAAAAGGAAATTATTTTAATCCATAAGAATAAGAGGTGTTGTGCTTAAAGAATATGAACATGTACTTTTAAAAGAGAGTTCTGAACTATCAATAGTTGTGAAAAAATGCTAGTTGAGAAATGAAAACTTAATATACTCTGGAAGTACCATGTTAAGTACTTAAAATTGCCAAAGTTGACAAAAAACGGAAACTGAAAAGGTGTAGGAAGACATACAAAGTTGCTGGAGCCAGCTTCTACCAGCTCATCAGAGTTTACTGCTAAATTTTTGTTGAACAGTTATGTTTTAGAAAAAGATATATCCTATAATTAATTCTTTATTATTTTATTGATTTCTAAATTTTGAGAGTCATTGTCTTTTCCTGTCATTTTAGTCAATCTGAGAGGTGTGTAGTGGTATCTTAGAGTTGTCTTAATTTATATTTCTCTGATCAATAAGGATTTGGAGCACCTTTTCATATGACTAGAAATAGTTTAAAATTCTTCATCTGAAAATTGTTCATTTCCTTTGACCATTTATCAGTGATGAAGAGAGCCATCTACACCCAGAGAGAGGATGTGGGAACTGAGTGTGAACCACAATATAGCATTATTTGCTTGCATTTTGTCTTCCTTTTCAGGTTTTTTTTTCCTTCTTGATCCTATTTTTCTTGTGCATCAAGATAACTGTATAAATATGTATACATATATTGGATTTTACATATATTTTAACATATCAACATATATTGGACTACCTGCTAGCTAGGGGAAGGGATGGGGGTAAGGAGGGGAAAATTTGGAACAAAAGGTTTTGCAAGGGTCAATGTTGAAAAATTGAGCATTAAATTATTCCATACTTGCAACTACAGAAGTAACTGATGTTTATTCCCACACATATGTTTTGTAAATAAAAAGTTTTAATTTAAAAAAAAAATATATATATATATATATATGAAGAAATTATGAAAGTGATACTTTCAGGGAAACTTAGCTTTAAAGATTTGTAGGAATTATGACATAATATAATCAGAATCAGAAAACAATTTATTTAACATTATCAAAACAATTTTGAAATATTTAATCACTTCTACCAACACAGTGGTTCACTATAATTCCAGAAGATTGAGGATTAAGCATGCTATCCACCTCCTAACAAAAAGGTGATGAACTGAAAGCACATAATGAGACACATTTTTGATATAGCCAATGGAGGAATCTGTTTTGCATGAAAGTCTATTATGAGAGCTTTGTTTGTCATTTGTTTTTGTGAAGTAATGGGAAAGGGAGAAAATGCATTTTCATTAAAACAAATTGGAATATGGTTTAATACATAGTGGCTAATAAGGGAGAACATTTACAGCATTTCTAACCTTTATAATCTCAAGTCAGTACCTTAAATAGTCTTTTCATAAAAGTCATTGTAAATGATATATTTTTTTTAATTTGAATTTATTTGACTTAGTAATTTTTTCTCTCCAGCATTATATGAGTTAGTTTTTACTATAGTTATAATTAACACCACCACCACCACTATCCCCTTTTCTCAGTTGCCTGTATTTTACAGAAACAACTCTCTTTTTCTCCATATATGTATATATTGAGATATACATACTTATAAACATTCATATAATATATAAACACACATAATTTATTTACATGAGGGTACCAAATTATCTACCAAATTCAATCATATCAGCTTGATTATACTAATATTTCCTTCAAGAATTGGGGTTAATTGAAATTAGTTGCCAAAAGTCTTGTAATTGTTGGTTTTGGACTAGACAATAGGGCTTATATGACTTGTTCAAGGTTACACAGTAAATGTCAAGTGTCTGAGATAGGATTTGAACTCAGGTGCTCCTGACTTCTGGGCTGGCACTTTATCCACTGAGCTGCCTAGCTACCTCTTCTCTTAATTCTTTAAACCATTCTTTGTATCCTGATTCCAATGTAATTCAGAACTACCCTTCTGATAATGTCCCTGATTTGGAGAATAATTTCATTTAAGGGAGAGAGATATTAGGTCAGGTAATTCCATGAAAGATTAAAGTATGATGAATAGTCATCATATATGAAGACTATAATGCAATAACAAAGAGAAGTTTAATTTGGATCAAGAGTGTATCTCAAATTTGTAGAATACAATGGATATATTCTTATGCTTCCTAAGAATGATTAATTTATATTCCACATAGCAGGTAGTATATAATTAAAGCAACAACAACAATAACAACAACAACAAAATTTAGTTTTTTCTCCCTGGTATCTCTTGTTATATCCTTTAACTACAAAACCTTATTCTGAACAATACCATAGACAATGCTTTATCTGTCATGTCTTTATTATGGAGTGTCCCATGCCTAGGTGTTTGGAAAGAAGGAGGAAGGTTAAGAATATATCAGAAAGGTAGGTAAAGAGGGAATGATACATTTTGCTAATCATCAAAGGGAAAATGCCATTTTTCCTTAACTGAGGAAATATTGCTTTACATTCCAGTGATCACCCTGCAAATTCGAATGTCAGAGGAAAAAGTATTTTTAAAAAGGAGGGGAAGGGCAATTGAGATCTATTTTTAAAAAGGAAACAGAAAGCAAAAGAGGGACACAGTCCTGAGTTTTAACTGACTTCTTTTCTTCTCAAAAAAATTATGTCCCTTCTCCATCTCTTTTTTGACACTCTCACCTTAATAAATATCTGTAAAGTGCCTTATCCAGACCATTCTGTGATCATATTTATTTCTGTTTCCAATAATTATAAAGCACTAGTTAAATCATATGAGGACAGATCTGTTTTCCATGGTATTAGCTTTCTATAGAACACAATTCAGGAGGTTAATTTCTATGTACTATTTCATGTAGCCAAATCATTTTCAATTTCAAAGACCTACTAATGTCCTTTGCAGTTCTAGGTTTCTGGGGAATATGAATGAATGCTTCTTCACTTTGGTCTGTTGCTCTCTAATAGTGTTCCACACTTAATTACTGATTGACCACTATATATAGGGGGAAAAAATGGAAAGTTGGTGGCATATTTCTCAGCACTTGTCAGGGACTTATTTCCTGACTCTTGCACCAGTTCAGAGTATGGAATTCTTGGCAGCATAGTAATCTTTGATTATCTCCCTGCATGACTGATTTTTCTAATAGAGCAGAAGATTTAGTTGAGTTGTTTCTCCTTTCTTTGTGTCATTCTCCAGTCTTACTAAGATGGTTAAAAGTGGCAAAGTTTAGAGCTGCTGCACAAAAGAGCTTAAGTAAAATGGCTAAATAAAAAGAATTAGTGTATTTGTATATTTTGTAGTAGTCAAGTATAGAAATAATTTGCAAAAAAATCAGGTCTTTCCTAAGAAGGAAATAAAGGGTGAAAAAAAAAGAAAGGAAAAGAATGGAAAGGAGAGAAACTGAACAGAAGTCAGAAACAGAGACATAGATACAGACAGACAGAATCAGAGAGAGAAAGAGAGAAAGAGAGAAAGAGAGAGAGAGAGAGAGAGAGAGAGAGAGAGAGAGAGAGAGAGAGAGAGTTGTATAAAAGGATAATATGGTCAAGTTTCTTATGTCATCTGTACACCTTTAAAAAATGAACTATTTGGGTGAAATTTGGAGAAGAAAGCCAGTGTATAGTTTTCTACATATATAATTGTGAACCTTTTTTTAGAGTTGACATTCCTGTAATTGGCCTGGATAATATGTTCTATACTGATTCCTTTTCTACAATCTCTCCTCAAAGGAAAAGTTGGAACTGGCATACATTTAAAATTTTAAGTGATTGAAAACTTTGGCAGCTAGATGCTACCAGTAAATGGAGTGCTGGACCTGGAATCAGCAAGATCTGAGTTCAATTACAGTTCAAAACACTTAAATAATTGTGTGACATTGGGCAAGCCATTTAACCTCCTTATGCCTCAGTCTCCTCACCTGTAAAAATAGAAATGATCATAATAAATATCTCTAAGGAGGTTGTAAGAACAAAACGAAGTATATCTGTAATATGCTTTGTTGGTCTTAAATTGGTGTGCAAGAGAGAGTCATTATATAACTAGTTGTAATTGTAATTGCATTAGTGGCTGTCATATGAATTTCATAAATCTTCTTGTGGCTATTAGAATAGCCCTGGCATAAGATGTTCACAAAACTAGATTTGGTAATTTGCTCTATATTTAGAATACATTTTAAAGTAAAATTATCTGAAATTCATCCTGCAGTTCTTGATTACACAAATCATTTATACCTGCATTATTTGTGTGCTCAGCAATTATTATATACAAGTAGTGGAGGCAAAGAAGCAAAGAATGAAAAAAGTTCCTATTTTGTGAGAAAATATTTGTGAGGTCATATCCCTAACCTTTGAGAGTTCTCTATCTGCCCTATATCTTTAAAAAAAAAACTATTCCTTGAAGTAATTCTTCATCTTACAGCTTTCAAATGAGAGTCAGGAAACAAAAATTGAAAAATAAAATAACTTTAGAATTCAGAGTGAAAAATGATCTGACCAAATCATCTAAACTTTGCATCCCAGAATACCTAAGTTGAATAGGGGATAGATATGCATTGATAAGAGACATTTTCCTCTCAGGGAGTTGTCCACATAACTGAAATCAATAATCTGGACATTATAAAATAACTAGGATAGCTATTCCTTATAAAAGGTCATTGAGTATAAGCATGAATTCAGAAAAAGTGACTTAATTTAGTAATATTACAAGCATTGAAGAGTGTAATATATAGGCTAACACAGACAAATCTGTATTCACATATATAATATATTAATCATATAAAATTATAGAATTTAGATCATGACAACAATCTAGTCACCTTAATTTTCACATAATTTGAAAATTGGAAGGATACTTAGCGACTAGTCAAATCCACATTTTTGAATGAATTTTTATATAGATGAACATTTTCCATATCACATATAAAATATTTGAAAGTAGATTATATTATCTCCATGTTTATAGTTGACAAAAGTGAGGCATATGTTTAAGTATTTGCCCAGGATCATTAATGTGAAGACCAGTTTGAACTTGTTATTCCTGACTCCAGACCCAATTAACTGCTCTAGGTTCCAATATATACCTGGAGGTCAGTGGCTTAATTGGTGATTGTGGCCCTAGTGAAAGTGACTATTGAATAGTTAGTACTACTTGTTGCTAAGGTTTACACATAAATTGTACAACATATTGTAATAGATTTATGAAGGTGTCATGACCTTTAAATGGGATAGCTGCTACCACCATAGGTAAATAATCCATTCAGGCCATATCTTCTTAAGGATTTCAGAGCTAAAAATACATAAAAAGGTGTGTGGTTTTTTTTTTTTTTTTAATTTAATAGCCTTTTATTTACAGGATATATACATGGGTAACTTTACATCATTAACAATTGCCAAACCTCTTGTTCCAATTTTTCACCTCTTACCCCCCCACCCCCTCCCCTAGATGGCAGGATGACCAGTAGATGTTAAATATATTAATATAACTTAGATACACAATAAGTATACATGACCAAAACGTTATTTTGCTGTACAAAAAGAATCAGACTCTGAAATATTATACAATTAGCTTGTGAAAGAAATCAAAAATGCATGTGTGCATAAATATAGGGATTGGGAATTCAATGTAATGGTTTTTAGTCATCTCCCAGAGTTCTTTTTCTGGGCATAGCTAGTTCAGTTCATTACTGCTCCATTAGAAATGATTTGGTTGATCTCGTTGCTGAGGATGGCCTGGTCCATCAGAACTGGTCATCATATAGTATTGTTGTTGAAGTATATAATGATCTCCTGGTCCTGCTCATTTCACTCAGCATCAGTTCGTGTAAGTCTCTCCAGGCCTTTCTGAAATCATCCTGTTGGTCATTTCTTACAGAACAGTAATATTCCATAATATTCATATACCACAATTTATTCAGCCATTCTCCAACTGATGGACATCCATTCAGTTTCCAGTTTCTAGCCACTACAAAAGGCCTGCCACAAACATTCGTGCACATACAGGTCCCTTTCCCTTCTTTATAATCTCTTTGGGATATAATCCCAGTAGTAACACTACTGGATCAAAGGGTATACACAGTTTGATAACTTTTTGAGCATAATTCCAAACTACTCTCAAAATGGTTGGATTCGTTCACAACTCCACCAACAATGTCATCAATGTCCCAGTTTTCCCGCATCCCCTCAACAATCATCATTATTTTTTCCTGTCATCTTAGCCAATCTGACAGGTGTGTAGTGGTATCTTAGAGTTGTCTTAATTTGCATTTCTCTGATTAGTAATGACTTGGAGCATCTTTTCATATGACTAGAAATAGTTTCAATTTCTTCATCTGAGAATTGTCTGTTCATATCCTTTGACCATTTTCAATTGGAGAATGGCTTGATTTTTATAAATTAGAGTTAATTCTCTATATATTTTTGGAAATGAGGCCTTTATCAGAACCTTTGACTGTAAAAATATATTTTCCCAATTTATTGCTTCCCTTCTAATCTTGTCTGCATTAGTTTTGTTTGTACAAAACTTTTCAGTTTGTATAATCGAAATTTTGTATTTTGTGATCAGTAATGATCTCTAGTTCTGCTTTGGTCATAAAGACCTTCCCCTTCCACAGGTCTGAGAGGTAAACTATCCTGTGTTCCTCTAATTTATTAATAATTTCATTCTTTATGTCTAGGTCATGAACCCATTTTGACCTTATCTTGGTGTACGGCGTTAAGTATGGATCAATGCCTAGTTTCTGCCATATTAGTTTCCAATTTTCCAGCAATTTTTATCAAACAGTAAGTTCTTATCCCAAAAGCTAGGGTCTTTGAGTTTGTCAAAGACTAGGTTGCTATATGTTGTTGACTGTTTTATCCTGAACCTAATCTATTCCACTGATCAACTAATCTATTCCTTAGCCAATACCAAATAGTTTGGTAACTGCTGCTCTATAATATAATATTAGATCTGGTACAGCTAAGCCACCTTCATTTGATTTTTTTTCATTAATTCCCTTAGAAATTCTTGACCTTTTGTTTTTCCATATGAACTTTGTTTGTTATTTTTCTAGGTCATTAAAATAGTTTTTGGGAGTCTGATTGGTATAGCGCTAAATAAATAGATTAGTTTAGGTAATATTATCATCTTTATTATATTTGCTCACCCTATCCAAGAGCATTTAATATTTTTTCAATTGGTTAGATCAGACTTAATTTGTGTGAAAAGTGGTCTGTAATTTTGCTCATAAAGTTTCTGATTTTCCCTTGGCAGATAGATTCCTAAATATTTTATATTATCAGTAGTTACTTTAAATGGAATTTTTCTTTGTAACTCTGACTGTTGGATTTTGTTAGTGATATATAAGAATGCTGATGACTTATGTGGGTTTATTTTATAACCAGCAACTTTGCTAAAGTTGTGGATTATTTCTAATAACTTTATAGCAGAATCTCTGGGGTTCTCTAAGTATACCATCATGTCAGCGGCAAAGAGTGATAATTTGGTTTCCTCATTGCCTATTCTTATTCCTTTAATCTCTTTCTCAGCTCTTATTGCTATAGCTAGCGTTTCTAACACAATATTAAATAGTAACGGTGATAGTGGGCAACCTTGTTTCACTCAGATCTTATTGGGAATGGTTGCGAGTTTGTCTCCATTACATATGATGCTTACTGATGGTTTGAAATAGATGCTGCTGATTATTTTAAGGAAAAGTCCATTTTATTCCTATACTCTCAAGTGTTTTTAATAGGAATGGATGTTGGATTTTTATCAAATGCTTTTTCTGCATCTATTGAGATGATCATATGGTTTTGTTAATTTGGTTATTAACATGGCCAATTATATTGATAGTTTTCTAATATTGAACCAGCCCTGCATTCCTGGTATAAATCCTACTTGATCATAGTGTTATTATCTTGGAGATGATTTTCTGTAGTCTTTTGCTAATATCTTATTTAAGATTTTAGCACCAATATTCATTAGGGAGATTGGTCTATAATTTTCTTTCTCTGTTTTCAGCCTACCTGGTTTAGGTATCAGTACCATGTCTGTGTCATAGAAGGAATTTGGTAGGACTCTTCATTCCCTATTTTATCAAATAATTTATATAGCATTGGGGCCAATTGTTCTTTAAATGTTTGGTAAAATTCACATGTAAATCCATCTGGTCCTGGGGATTTTTTCTTAGGGAGTTGTTTAATTGCCTGTTCTATTTCTTTTTTCTGAAATGGGACTATTCAAGCAATTTACTTCCTCCTCTGTTAGTCTGGGAAGTCTGTATTTTTGGAGGTAGTCATCCATTTCACTTAGATTATCAAATTTATTGGCATAAAGTTGAGCAAAATAACTCCTTATTATTTCTCTAATTTCCTCTTCATTGGTGGAAAGTTCTCCTTTTCATTTTAAGACTACTAATTTCATTTTCCTCCCTCCTTTTCTAATCAGATTTACCAAAGGCTTATCTATTTTATTGGCTTTTCATAGAACCAACTCTTAGTTTTATTAATTAGTTCAATAGTTTTTTTACTTTCAATAGTTTTAATTTCTCCTTTTAATTTTTAGAATTTCCAATTTAGTATTTGATTGGGGTTTTAATTTGGTCTTTTTTTTTTTTTTTAGTTGCAAGCCCAATTCATTAATCTTTTCTTTCTCTGTTTTGTTCAAGTAAGCCTCTAAGGATATAAAATTCCCTCTTATTACCGCTTTGGCTGCATCCCAGGAATTTTGGTATGATGTCTCATCATTGTCATTATCTTGAGTGAAATTATTAATTGTATCTATAATTTGCTGCTTCACCCAATCATTCTTTAAGATGAGATTGTTTAGTTTCAATTACTTTTTGGTCTATTTCCCCTAACTTTTTGTTGAATGTAGTTTTTATTGCATCATGATCTGAAAAGAAAGCATTTACTATTTCTGCTTTCTTGCATTTAATTTGAGGTCTTTATGTCCTAATATATGGTCAATTTTGAATAGGTTCCATGAACTGCTGAGAAGAAAGTATATTCCTTTCTATCTCCATTCAGTTTTCTCCAAAGATCCAACATACCTAATTTTTTCTAATATTCTATTTACTTCTTTAATTTCTTTCTTATTTGTTTTGTGGTTTGATTTGTCTAATTCTGAGAGTGCAAGGTTGAGATCTCCTGCTATTACAGTTTTGTTGTCTATTTCTTCTTGCAACTCTCTTAACTTCTCCTTTAGGAAGGTGGATGCCCTACCACTTGGTGCATATATGTTTAATATTGATATTGCTTCATTGTTTATGCTACCCTTTAGCAGGATGTAGTTTCCTTCCTTATCTCTTTTAATTAGATCAATTTTACTTTTGCTTGATCTGAGATAAGGATGGCATTCCCTTTTTGACTTCACCTGAAGCATAATAGATTTTGTTTCCAGCCTTTTACCTTTACTCTATATGTATCTCCCTGCTTTAAATGTGTTTCTTGTAAATACAACATATTGTAGGGTTCTGACTTTTGATCCAGTCTGCTATCTGCCTCCTCTTTATGGGGAGTTCATTCCATTCACATTTACGTTAGAATTCTAAATCTGTTTTTCTGCCATCCCTAATACCCCCTGATTATGCTTTACTTATTCTTCTTTCCCCAACCCTCTTTCCCCATTTTAAACTTATGTACCCCTTTCTTGTATTACCATTGCTTATTCCTCTTTATAATTCCTCCCTCCCCTTTGAGTTTTCCCTCTTCCTTCCCTTATTACTCTTTTTCTTTTCCCTTTTCCTCTCCCCGTTTTTTAATGAGGCGAGAGAATTTTCTCTAAAAAATGTCAATTATTTTTCTTTCAGCTCAACTGATGAGAGTAAGATTCACACAATGTTCTCGCTCTCTAAGTTCCCTCAGCATATGATAGTTTCCTTTGCCTCTTTGTGGGATGTGGCTTTCCTCTTTTATCCCTCCTTCCACCTTATTCTGCCATCATCCTTTTTCCATATCTATGTCCCTTTTTATGTTATATCAGTACATCAAATTATACATGTATTCTTTTTGTATATCCTACAAGAAATACAATTCTGGCAAGAGTTATTTTACCCTTTTCTGCATCTCTTGAGTTCTGAGGGTTGGAGATCAATTTTTGTTTAGTTCTGGTTTTCTTCAGAAACAAATGGAATTCATTTTGTTTCATTAAATATATCCATCTTTCTTCTCATGGAAGAAAATGCTCAGACTTAGCTGGAGTAGTTTATTCTTAGCTGCTATCAAGTTCTTGTGCCTTTCGGAATATATATTCAGGCCTTTTCTTTCGCTTTAATGTAGAGGCAGCCCGATCTTGGGTGAATGATCATTGTGTCACCTCAGGTATTTAAATGGTTTTTTTCATTGCTTGTAAAATTTTTCCTTAATGTGATAGTTCTGAAATTTGGCATAATATTCCTTGGGGTTTTATTTTAGGGTTTCGTTCAGAAGGTGTTCGGTGAATTCTTTCAATGCCTATTTTACCTTCTGATTCTATTACATCTTGGCAGTTCTCTTTGATGATTTCTTGTAAAATAGTATCTAGGCTCTTTTTTTTTCATCATAGTGTTTGGAAAGTCCAATAATCCTCAGATTATCTCTCCTAGATCTATTTTTCCAAGTCTGTCGTTTTGCAATTAGATAATTCATGGTTTTTTTCAGTTTGTCATTTTGTTGTTTTGCTTGACTTCTGATTCTTGTTGTCTCAATGAATCATTAGTTTCTATGTTGTTCAGTTCAATTTTTAAAGAATTATTTTTCTTCATTAGCTTTTTTACTTCTTTCTGTATATGTCAATTGAGTTTTAAATGTATTGTTTTTGGTCTGTGGAATTTTTCCATTTCAGTAATTTTTTTAGTGAATTATTTTCTTTTTCCAATTCACAGATCCTACTTTCTTGAGTGTTCTTTTGTGTTTTCCATTCCACAAATCCTACTTTCTAGATGAATTCTTTATTTTTCAATTCCACTAATTCTTACTTTCCTGAGATTTTTATTTTTTCCAATCTCACCAGTTTGCGACTTCCTGGTAATTTTTATCTTTTCAATTCGTATTTCAGGAAGTTGTTGCTCTCTTGTAAGGCTTCTCTTCGCTTTCCCCATTTATCTTCTAACTCTCTTTTGAGACTTTTAATGGTCTCTTCTATGAGGAGCATCATGTAAAGGAGGACAGTCTGATGCATTTTTGCTGTTTGAGGGTCTCTTCAGGTTTGCTGACCTGCTCTTTTCTGCACAGAAGCTGTCGATCTTCTTTTCATCTTTTATTCATGTTTTAAAGCCTTTAGGGTAGGTCTCCTAGGCAAGGGGATTACCAGCTTCCTCTGCAGAGCAGGGAAAGATGTAAACAGATTTCCGGCTCCAAGGTATGGGAGTGCTCTGAGTGAGAGTTTTCCCTTCCCCCAACAGGAAGTGGATTCAGCACTGGCTGAGCTATAGAAGTGCCCGGTTGGGCTGTGTGGGTTAGTGATTGCCCTAGACTAGAGACTAAGGGGTGAAAGTGTCACTGCCCCAGGCCGGAGCCTCTTGTGGGACTGTGAGTATTAGCAGCTGACCGCAGACCGCAGACCGCAGACCGCAGACCGCAGACCGCAGACCGCAGACCGCAGACCGCAGACCGCAGACCGCAGACCGCAGACCGCAGACCGCAGACCGCAGACCGCAGACCGCAGACCGCAGACCGCAGACCGCAGACCGCAGACCGCAGACCGCAGACCGCAGACCGCAGACCGCAGACCGCAGACCGCCCCGAACTCTGCCCCAGTGTCTCTGCCTGATGCAAATCGGCCCTGGAAAAGCTCTATGGCCCCAAGCTGAGCCCCCCACTGCACAGATTAGAAGCTAACCTGAGCTGTGCCCTCCTGCCGTGCAGGATCACAACTGCCCCAAGGAAAAGCCCAGTACTGGGGGTTGGGGCTGCAAGCTTGTGCTGAGATCTGTGCTTTCACTTTCAGTTTGATACTCTCCTTGGAACCTAATTTCTCTCCCGGTCTGCTCTGATCTCCCCCCTGGCCCCGGAACCAACCTTTTTTGCGAGACTGCAGATTTTCTTTGGCCGGTGAGTTGTTCTACTTCTTATCTTTACGAATTGTAGCAGTCAAGACTATTTTTGAGGCTCGATATAATATTGATAAAGAGGGTAAGAGAAGAGCTTAGAAAGTCGCGTGTGTCTTCTCTGCCATCTTGGCTCCGCCCCCTGTTTTTTTTTTTTTAATAAGCCAATAAAAGAGAACCAAATTACCAATACAAAGAACTCATAACTAATGAAGATAAAAGATATTCTATGCTAATAAACTGGCAGTGGATCAATAGTTTCAAAAGTATATGCTGTCCAGATAAACAAAACATAAAATATAATACTTAAATAACCCTGCCTTAAAAAAATAAATTGTACAAACCATGAGTTCCCTAAGAATCCCTGGATTAGATAGATGTACAAGTGAATTCTATGAAATATTTAAAGAACAATTCAAATACTATATAACTGGGGGGTGAGGGGGAATGATTAAGAAAGTAATCTTTTCAAATTTCTATAATACAATATGACCTCAATACCTAAACTGGGGGAGGCAAAACAAAAAAGAACAAAAAAAGTAAAACTTAGAAAACAATTTTTCTAATAATTATTGATTAAATAAAATATTAGCAATAAAGATTGCAGTGATGAATCACAAAGGTCATATAACATGATCAGGCTGGATTTATATCAGGAATGTGGGGCCAATTAAATATTAAGAAGACTATGATGGGGCAGCTAGGTGATACAGTTGGTAAGAGTGTTGCATCTGGAGTAAGGAAAACTAATGTGGTCTGATACTAATTTTGTAATCCTGGACAAGGATCCTTAGTGTTAAGTCCGAGCTAGCTTCCTAGAGGCCTCAGGATCACCCAGAGTCAGGATAAGTGAAAGTCCTTGGTTTTTAGGGGAAGAAGCAGGCAAACTGTCAGGAGTTTAGCCAAAGATCTCTTCTTGATTCTGGAGTCCAGAATCTCCACCTTTCTCCTCCTTGTCCTGCAGCCAAGTGAGTCTCTGACCTCTGTCACCCCACCCTCTAATCCTTGCCTACAGATTATCTTAAACCCAAACATTGAACCAGCGCCAAACAGTGAGAAGGGTCATTTTTCCAAACATCTGCTAATAGAGTCATTGTCTTATATCAGATGTCTGATTCAAGCATACTATTTAAGAGTTTCAGTCCTTTACAGCCTAGATCCTACTTAAGTTTCCTGATTTGTAAAATGAAATGGAGGGGGGAAAATGGTAACTTCAGTATCTTTGCCAAGAAAATCCCAAATAGGATCATAATTAGACATGATTGAAAAACTAAAATAATAATAATCATATTAACAAAATCAGCAAAAATATTATTTCCATAGATGCTGGGGAAAGTTTTGATAAAGTATAAAATCTATTCCTGTTACAATATACTAGAAATCACAAGAATGGAGATAAAATGATAAAATGCCATCAATTTAACATCAAGAGTAAACTTTATATAATATAGATAAACTAGAAGTCATTTCAGGAATGAGACAAGGATTTCAATTATCACCATTACTATTCAATATTGTGTTTAAAAATATATCTATAGCAACAAGATACCAAAAAAAAATTGAAAGAAAACACAAGAAAACAAAACTTTTTTTTTTTTTTTGCAGAAAATACATTGGTTTAATGAGTGAACACTAGTCAATTAAAAAATTAATTGAAACAGCAATTTCAGTAAACTTGAAAGATGCAAAATAAATCCATAAAAAAATTAAAAATTAGTTGAAACGGTTAACAATTTCAGCAAACTTGCAAGACAGCAAAATAAAAAATCATCAGTCTTTAAATTGCCATCAAAATCCATAAGGAAGAAACAGGGAAATTGCACTTAAAAGAAGTGAAGACAGTATAAAATATGTGGGAGTCTACTTGCCAAGACTCATATGGGAAATAGATGAACACAGTGATGAATTATTCCATACAAAATCATTGATGAAATGCTCATTTTTCATGGTTAGGCCAAGTTAGTATAATGAAAATGATATCACCTAAATTAACATACTTGGTCACTGTCATAGCAATCAAATGATTAAATATTTTATTGAACTAACAAAAACTAAATGGGGGTGGGGGAAGCAAAAGAGACTAGCATTACCAGATGTCAAACTATTGTATCTTATCCTTTGTGACCAGCTTTGGGATTTTCTTGACAAAGATCCTGGAGTGATTTGCAATCAGAGGTTAGGTGATTTGTCCCAGAGTCACTTAGTTAGGAAGTATTTGAGGCCATATTTGAGTCAGGTCTTCCTGACTCGAGGCTTAGTGCTCTATCTGCAAAGTCACTAACTGCCTACAAATTAGAAAAAAATAACAATACTCCAATCAGAACTATTTGTTACTAGGTATGAAATAAAAAGCTGACAAAAGTGAAACAGATCGGGTACACATTAAATAGAAACAAATAAGTTCAGTAACTTCATGTTGGAAAAACCTCAAGATCCCAACTATTCAGATTCAAACTTATTTGACAAAACTTTTTGGGGAAACTTGTAAAATGATCTGAGAGACCAGACATAGACCACCATTTCACACCATACAGCAAGATAAATTCAATGTGGGTACATGATTTGTATATAAAGGTTGATGTTGAAAATAAATTTTGGCAACATGGGGGAAAATCCCTATATCCATCGATAAGGGATGAGTGCATGACAAAAGAGATAAGGTTCACAGAAATAACATGGATAATTTTGATTACATAAAATTGGAGTTTTGGGGTAGGAGCCAAGATGGCAGAGTAAAACCAGGAAGCTGCTTGAACTCTCCTAATTTACCTCAGAAACCACATGAAAGCAAGCCTTTGAACAGTGTCTGGCAGAGTGAAACCACTCTCCAGCTCAAGACAGATTGGAAGGACTTCAAGAAAGGGGTGCTCTGCCTAGGTCAGATGGTGTCCAGGAAAGCAAGTGAGAGGCTCTTGATTACAGCAGATCAGCAATTGAGACCCTCAGTCCTGGCTCGGTGTCAGGGCAGACTGGTGGGACAGCCTTCTGTGCCAGCACAAAAGGCAAACAGCCAGCCCAGGAAATAAGTCTGGAGAGAACAGGTAAGGCTGTGAGGAAGACATTAAACACAAGGGGCCCCTGTGTTAAAAGCCAAAGCTCAGAGCTGCACAAGAAGCTTGGGACAGCACCCACTGTGCCCCGGGAGCAGAACTTGACCACAGAACTCAAAAATAGAACAAAAGAAAATGAGCAAGAAGCAGAAAAGAACCTTAACCCCAGAAAATTACCCTGGGGACAAAACCGAAACACTAATTCAGATAAGGACAATCACAGAAGTAATATGAATTAGTCTCAATATCAAAGAGACTTTTTAAAATTGCTGATAAAAGATTTTAACAGACAAAAAAGGTAGAAAAAAATTGGGGAAAAAAGTGAGAAGTATGTGAGACTCCACAGCTTGGAAAAGGGAGGGTAAAAATTGAAGAAAACAAAAATTCAATTGCCCAAATACAAAAAGAAAATCCACTGAAGGAAACACTTTGAAAAGGAGAATTAATCAATTTTAGACTCAGTCAAGCTTGAAGATTCAGTTGAGAGAAATTTACATGTCAGCCGTAATAATACTGTTTTAGATGCATGTTTACTTATGAGTAAATGTGTGTGTGTTATACATATGTGTGCATATTGCTCTATATATGTGGGAGGTAGGTGCATTGCTTATCTATTAAATATACATGTCAACCATGCTAATATTGTTTTAGATGCATGTTTACTTTTGAATAAAAGCATGTATATATACATGTATGTGTGTTTGAGTATATGTAGATATGCATGCATGTTGCTCTATGTATACATATGTTTTAGGGGGTCTGTATATGTGTTTATATGTGTGTGTGTGTGTATTGTATGTGGGCAGGTGTGTGTGTGTGTTGAATATACCTGTGCTTAATTTAGTCTGGGGAAGGAGTTAGAGATGAAAAGGGAAAATAAGGAACAAAGTAAAAGTGCAGAACAGAGAACAAAAAAAATCTCCAAGTAAAAAATGGAAGCTCATGAATATAATTTATGTTGCTATTATATAAACTTTTTTGAACTGGAAATTCACTGTTATATTTTGAATCCTCCCTAACATTCTGCTGGGTACATGAAAATGGTCATTCTTTGTTTTATTTTTCTTTTCTATTAAAAAAAATTAGAAATGATAAAAAAATAAAAAGGAGAATTGATCAAATGGAAAAAGAAAAAAAAAACTAGCCAAAGAAAATCACACACTAAAAACTAGGACTGGGTACATGGAAGCTAACTCTGAGACATCAAGAATTAAACTACAAAAAATGAAAAAAAAAGTTGAAGGAAATGTAAAATACCTCATTGGAAAAACAGCTGACCTGGAAAATAGTTTCTGTAAAGACAATTTTTAAATTATTGCTCTACTGGAAGCTGTGACCAAAAGAGACTGAATAGCATTCTTCAAGAGATAAGGAAATTGTCCTGCTACAACAGAACCAGAGTGTGAAATAGTCATTGAAAGAATCCATCCCATCACCTCCAGAAAGAGATCCCATAAGGAACACTTCAAGAAATATTACTGCAAAATTCAAGAACTATAATCTCAAGGAAAAAATACTGCAAACTGCCAGAAAAAAAAGAGCAACAATCAGAATTAACCAGGACTTGGCAACTTTTACAATAAATGAACTGAGTGCATGGAATATCATATTCTTGGAAGACAAAGGACCTGGGATTACAACCAAAATTATCTTTGATTCATACCCTTTGATCCAGCAGTGTTTCTGCTGGGCTTATATCCCAAAGAGGTCTTAAAGTAGGGAAATGTGCAAAAATGTTTGTGGCAGCCCTTTTTGTAGTGGCAAGATACTGGGAACTGGAGTGGATGCTCATCAGTTGGGAAATGGCTGAATAAATTATGGCATAAAAATGTTGTGGAATATTATGGTTCTATAAGAAATGATCAGAATGGTTTTAGAGAGGCCTGAAGAGACTTACATAACTGATGCTAAGTGAAATGAGCAGAACTAGGAGATCTTTATACAAAACAACAAGATTATACGATGATAAATTATGATGAGCATACCTCTATTCAACAATGAGATGCTGATGCCAATTCCAATGATCTTGTGATGAAGAGTGCCATTTACACCCAGAGAGCAGTGTGGGAACTGAGTGGAGATGACAACATAGCATTTTCATTCTTTTTTGTTGTTTGCTTGCATTTTGCTATTTTTTTCATTTGTGATTTGATTTTTCTTGTGCAGCAAGATAATTGTATAAATATGTATACATATATTGGATTTAACATATTTTAACATGTTCAACATATATTGGATTACTTATCATGTAAGGGAGGAGGTGGAGGGAAGGAGGGGATAATTTGAAAAACAATGATTTGTAGGGGTCAATGTTAAAAAATTTTCCATTTATATGCTTTTAAAAATAAAAGACTTTAATAAAAAAAAGTCTTAGATATATTTTTTTTTAAAAATTAAAAGAATTAAAATAGGCAATGAGGAGATAAAACTATCACTCTATGCAGATGACATGATGGAGAGAATCCTAGAGAATCATATAAAAGTCTACTTGAAACAACATCTTTAGCAAAGTTGCAGGATAAAAAATAAAATACTTGGTTGTCTACTTGCCAAGACAAATCAGGAACTATGAGTATAATTACAAAACTCTTTTCCCAGAATTAAAGTCAGATCTAAACAATTGGAAAAATATCAATTGTTCATGGATGGGCTGAGTTAATATAAAAATGATAATTCCACTTAAATTGCTCTACTTGTTCAGTGCCATACCAAACTGCCAAAAATTATTTTATAGAACTAGAAAAAAAAATTCATCTGGAAGAAAAAATGGTCAAAAACATCAAGGGAATTAAAGAAAAAATATAAATGACAATTTTTTTTCATATGACTAGAATTGGCTTTAATTTCATCTGAAAATTGTCTATTCATATCCTTTGATCATTTATCAGTTGGGGAATGATTTGTAAGTTTGACACAGTTCTTTACATGTTTTAGAAATGAGACCTAGCAGTAGTCCAGTAGTACCAGAACTAAAACTCTTACAAAGCAGTAATCATCAAAAACACATATTACTGGCTAAGAAATAAGAGTGATAGATCAGTGGAATACATTAGATTCACATGACACAATAAGACTTTAATAATCTAATATTTGAAAAACCCCAAAACAACTTCTGGGATAAAAAATTACTTTCACAAAAATTGTTGGGAAACCTGAAAAATGTGTCAGAAACTCAGCATAGAACTAACTTCCATACCCCATACCAAAATTAAGGTCAAAATGGATAAATGATTTATGTTTAAAGGGTGATACTATAAGCATATTAAGAGACCAACAGATAGTAGTTTATCAGATCTTTGGAGAAGGGAGAAATTTATGATCAAAGAACTAGAGAACATCATGAACAAAATGGACAACTTTGTTTTGTACAAACAAAACTAACACAGCCAAGATTACAAGAGAAACAAAAATCTGAAAAACAATTTTTAGAGCCAGTGTTTCTGATAAAGGTCTCACTTCTAAAAAAATGCAAAGAACTGTGTCAAACTTACAATACAAATCATTCCCCAACTGATAAATCATCAAAGGATATGAATAGACAATTTTCAGATAAAATTAAAGCCATCTATAGTCACATGAAAAAAATTACCTACATCACCATTGATTAGAGAAATGTAGGTTAAAAAAACTCTGAAGTACCACCTCATACCTCTCAGATTGGTTAAGATGACAGAAAAAGATAATGATAAATGTTGGAGGGAAAGGCAGAAAAACTGGGATACTAATGTATTGTTGGTAGGATTGTGAAATGATTCAACCATTCTGAAGAGCAATTTGGAACTATGCCCAAAGGCATAGCTTTATAGTTTTATAGCCCCAAAGGGCTATAAAAGTGTGCATATCTTTGATCCAGGAGTGCCATTACTGGAACATATCCCAAAGAAATAGAGGGGAAAGGACTCACATATTCAAATATGTTTATAGCATCTATTTTTTCACTGGCAAAGAATTTTACACTTGGGGAATACTCATCAATTGGGGAGTGGCTGAACAAGCTATAATATATGAATATAATGGTACACTTATTGTGCTATAAGAAATTATGAACGGAATTGTTTCAGAAAAGTGTAGGAAGGCCTATATTAATAGGAAATAAAGTGAACAGAAACAGGAACATTATTTATATAGTAATATAAGATTATTAACATTGAAAAAATTAATCTCATCTCAGTGACCAAGAAGAATTCCAAAAGACTTATGATGAAACATATTACCAACCTTCAGAGAAACGATTCAGAATATAGGTTATATTTTCTCCAATATCTTTTTTCCTTTTTTTTTTTCCTTAGAACTTGGCTAACTCAGAAATTTTGATTTTATCTATATAAATATTTGTAATGGATTTCATTTTTCTCGTCTTCTCAATGGTGGGGTAAAGGAAAGTGGAAGACAATTTATAAATCGAGGTAAAATTGAATTTAAAATAGTAATAAGCCATAACATGTAATTTTGTAACATAAACATTTTTAAAAGTCTTTGATTTTTCACTTAAAAAGGTTTTTTATATTTAATAACTAGTCATTTCCTAATTCAGAATTGATCTTTAAATGTCAGGAAAATTTAGCTCATTTTCCATTTAAGTTTGACAAAATACCTCAATAAATCACACACTGCAGTTTCTAGGAACTTTTCTGGGATTTAGAGCAGATATGAATACAATTTAAACATAATCACTATACCCTAAACAAAATCTAATCTTTTAATCTTTTAAGTTGGACAAATCAAGTTCTATTACCTACTATATGTATATAGAAACTATTTTTATTAACTTTTAGCTTTTTCTATTTTACCATATTGCCTCAAACAATATATATCAATATGATACATTATTCTCCCTCAGTTTTATTTCCCTTCATTCAAAGTAAAATGAAGATTTACAGAATCATTTTTCAATATTGGGAACAATTCAGTCTCTTTGGTTAGTCTATATCTCTATTGATGTAAGAATAGTCTCATGGATCTCATAAGCTCTCTGCTCTTTTTTCTTGTGAGCATCTAGTTTTATTTAATCATGGCTAATTTTTTAAAATTTCACTAAAGAGAATATTTGAGACTTCTTTCCAGAGAGCTATAACTTTCTTCTCCTAATTAAAAAAAATTTTGTTAAATAAGAAAAAAAAGAGAATAGGAAAAATAAAAGGAAAATAAAAACAACAACAACAACAAAACCCAGAACATTGCCCTAGGCTCTGCAGAACATCAGAAAGGATTAAAAATATATAACAATAAGTTTCCATTTAAATAGTGAATATATAGTGGTAGAATATTAATTTTGTTTATAGAGTTTGACTCTTGTCCTACATTCTCAAATTGGACCAAAATGACATCACTATGTTAGGGTCAAGGTAAAACTGGTGGCTGATCAGACCACTACAATCTCAGAATGCTCTGGTGAGACAGAGATAATCCCCATGAAAATTTGGGTGGATTCTCTGCACATTTCATGTATCTTCTGAGCTAATTAAATCTCCTTTGCTCATATAGCACAGCGCCTTTTCCAATAAGGGCACACCATGTTGGGCAGTCCAATGCCAATGTCTCCTATGTTGTTCAATCAATTCTAAATTCTTAAAAGAGACCTTAAGAATGTCCTTGTATCACCTTTTCCAATCACCTTTCAAGTGCTTGTCCTATGTGAGTTCTCCATAAAATAGTCTCTTTGACAAATGTACATTTGGCATTTTAACAATGAGGCCAGTCAAATAGCATTGTGCTCTCATCAGTAGAGTTTTAATGTTTGGCAGTTTGGTTCAAGAGGGGACCTCAGTGTCTGTACCTTATCCTGCCAGGTGAGTTTCAGAATCTTCCTAAGACAATCCAAATGGAAGTGATTCAGTTTACTATCAGTTTACTATCCAGATTTCACAGGCACACATTCAATAAAGAGGTCAGCACAATGGCTCTATAGACCTTCAATTTGATCATCAGACTAATAACCTTTCCTCTCCCCCACTTTTCCTCAAATACTGAGCTAAATCTAGAACACATTCATCAACTTCATTATCAAATTATACTGTCAAAGTAAATGAACTTATCCAATAACTCTCAAAATTTCTCCATTTGCTACATGGATATTTCCATGTATGGATGGTGTGGTGCTGGCTAATGGAGCACCTGTGTTTTCTTGGTATTAATTTTTATTCAAAATTAGCATAAACAGTATAGGCTCTAAAGGATGAGATATTTATTCAGGCTTTGTTGATATTTTGTGACTCAGTTTGGAGGTTTCTTGGTAAAGATATTGGAGTAGTTTTACCATTTCCTTCTTCAGTTCATTTGACACATGATGAAACTGAGGTTTGATGAGACAAAAATTAGGCAAATAGGGTGAAGTGACTCACCAAGGGGGTCACATTGTTCAAAAATTCTTAAACTGTGGGTTAAACGGTGGAGTTGTGTAACTGAGTGTGGGGGTCTTGAAAAATTAAGAAACAGCAAAAATTTTCTGAAGTACCAAAAATTAATTCAAAATCAAATGTATAATGAATCTGAGGTGCTTCTGGTAGTGCTTGCCTATGCTATATAGCAAGAATTCACTGCCACCTTGTTTCTAAAGCCATAGCATTTGCCCTTTGCATTGCCCATGCAAGAATGTTGCCAGGAACAGCTTGGCTCAGATTTGAGACAGGGTCACATAAAAATTTCTCTGGCAAAAGGGGTCGCAAGTGAAAAAAGTTTAAGAAGCCCTGACATAGCTAATTAAGTGTCTTAGGTACAATTTGGTACAATTTCAGGAAAATGAATCTTCTTGACTCCAGGCCTGGCGCTCTAACCATTATGCCATCTAGCTGACCCAGAAAATATATTATTTTTAGGGCAGAGAGTCAGGAGGAAGGAAGCACAGAATTTAAAGGGACAAAAAGGAACATAGAAGGAACAACAAAAAAAGAAGAAAGACAATTTTCCCCCCATCCCCAAAAGCTATACATTTACCTCATTTCAAAAGCATCCCTGGCAATATGCTTTGTCCCAAGATATACAGTGAGTCAGTGAGAGAGAATCAGAAGTAGAATTCAAGTTTCCTTTGGCACATTGACTTTGTATGAAGTTACCTGAAGCTTAGTGCTAAAATTGCTAGGTAAATGTTTAAGTAATCTGTTGTAGCATTGGGAGTGACCTAAATGTCAGGAAAGTGGCTTCAAATTCCTTTCTAATCCTTAGCAACTGTGTCATTGACAAATCATTTCATTGCTTTCTCCAAGTATCCTGGTATTTGGGAGATATTCTACAATTTATGAAATTATATTATTTGACTTTCAGTTTAGAACACTTTTTTTAATCCCACAAATACTTTGGTCAACATAATAAATACATTTTTTTTGTCTTAAAATTACTTAATGGTCACAATAGCACTAACAAACAGCTGTTCTAAGTTCCACAGGTCTGGTCTCCTTCTTAATATTATATTACATATTAAATGTTATTATTATATTAAAATTATCTCACCAAGTTTAACATTTTAAAAACACAAAATTTTTTGTGTGTTTTATGATGTATTTATTCGCACAGCAGTACATATAGGTAATTTGTGAATATTCATATATTGGAGTGTCAGCTCAAAAGATTTTACTGATAGGCTTGTGTGATCAGAAAATGTTTAGAGAACTGCTTTATATCATTGCCAAAACAATCTTTCTCGCCTATCAATCTGCCTATGCCTCCTGATTAAAATGGAAATTTCTTTCTTCAGAATTCAAGGCCTTCCCAAATCTCTAGCCACTTTATATTCTTAGTCTTATTGTTGGGATTCAAGGGGAACTCCAAAAATGCTGGGGCTCTAATTGATGTCAAGAGTATCTCAAGTGCATTTGCAGGCCATAAGACCCATCTTCAAGTCAAAGGACAAAATTTACTATAATTGTGATACCATTTAAAGTGAACTAAATTCCAAAATAAAGTTAACAAAGAGCCAAAAACAAGAAGGAAAATTTATCCCGGATATGATAATTTTTTGGTTTAGAGGTGAAATTGAGAATGATCTAGTTCTGATTTTGTGTGTAGGTGTGGTGTCCATAGTTCCCTGGGCAGAGCTGAAAGTGGGAACCTTCCAAAGGAAAGTTTTTAGCCTTGAAACATCACTAAGTCAAGTGGAGGAAATCCAACTTTGTTCTGCACCTGCATTAACTTTAAGTATCTGATTATTTCTGCTCATTCGTTTCAGAAATCCTTTTATCACTGGCCATTAGACTGATATCTAACAGCCAGCAATTTTTTGGGCTCAGCATCCTGGTCATATAATGTCAGCTAGGGTGAGATAGGTAGCCTAAGGGAAGAAACATATTGCTCCTAATTCCATTATTCCCAAGGTCAAGTAGCCTTGGGGATATTCCTAAAGACTGTCCCACATTCTTATTTCAGATTATTCCTTTCCCAGTCAAAATGGGTTCTGTCCTCCATTTGGACACTGCATTTTTCTGCCTCTACACCTTGCTCACTTTGTTCTTTAGAATAGTTCCTTGAAAATCTCCACTGTTACTTTGGAGAGAAGCACTGTTTGAAATTCTTTTTTCCAAGAACGGGGAAAAATGTTTTTGGAAAAAAAAAATTATGTCCTAAAACTTTTAATATTTTAGGACAAATCTTGATAGCTGTTGCTGTTCTAAACTCTGTTCTTCTCTAAAGATTAGAAAAGTCAAATTATATCATTCCTAGACTTATCATTAACTAAAGGACTACAACTACATATAGCAGTCACATGTAAGTATGAAGAAAGGATGTATTGTGAAAATTTCAGCACTAGAAAATCAAATACAACAACGATGTTTGATTTGGAAGGAATTGATGACCCTGTTTTTAATTTTTTTCTCCTTCAGGAAGGGCATATTTATGAAATGAAGTGAATGGAAATGATAAGCTTTGCAGTAAGGCTTTTTGAAAAGTAATCTCAAGCAGAAACTACTTTTTATATTAGAATTCCATGCAGAATGATGGCGATTGGTAAATTAAAATGTATCAAAAAAGCCAGGCCATGTGGGCTTTCCAGTTACAGACTGCTGCTCTTTTGGGGGTACTCCTGCCAGCCAAGAAGTTCAGCTGCATTTTAAGTATATGTTCTGCTGGGTCACTGCTATGAAAAAGAAAAAGAAAAAAACACTATTTTGTGTTATACAGTTTATAGAAACAAAAATTCTAAGGAGACAGATGATCTCCTATTTTCCAATTATTTGTTTATTATTTTAAAATTAAAGTTGACGCCCCTGAAAATGATCAGTTATTTGGTACTCAATGTACCAAAATCAATTGTAATTCCTTTTTTTCTTACATCAAATTAAAATTGTATCAAAATATAACTATCACCAGTGCATACATTTCTCAAGTTTTCCACTTATGTTTACAGTTAAATTTTGTCATATGTTTTAGTTATAAAAATAACATTTTTAAAACTATATCTAAAAGGAAGTGGAGAGAGGAAATTTATTTGCTTTATTCTTATTTAAATGCAGAAAAGTTCTAATTTCTCTCCATTGCAAGTGATGTTTACTCACAAATGTTTTATGTTACATGTGTGTATTTACATCTCTCTCTCTCTCTTTCTCTCTCTCTCTCTCTCTCTCTCTCTCTCTCTCTCTATATATATATATATATATATATGCCTGTTTGTATCTGATAGTAACTATCTCTAGGACAAGTGCAGGAGGAGAAGGGGAAGGGAAGATACAAAAGGAAAAAAAAAGGAATGTGCATGATAATTTTGTTATCATGTTATTTTGTTTGATAATTTTTGTCTCCATCTCTATCTCTCTCGTTCCCTTCCTTCCCTTTTTGTTGAACAGGTTAGCTAAGAAATAAGTTAGTTTTGCTCATAGGTTCTTTCATCATTATTTTTTTCAAATTTCTTTATGTTTATAATGTTTTACAATATGAATATTTTTTGTTATAAAACTTAATTCTTATGTGCCTATTTTGGAGCTAGAAATGTCTGTATTTTCTAGACTTGTAAAATATATGCTTGCTTTATTGATCTTCTCTTTCATTAACATAATTTTTAAAAGAAACACTGTCCTCTGAATACTGTTCTAGTTAGATCTTGTAAGTTCTAGGATGTTTTATTATTATCATTAATTGCTTTGATAATATTTTTTAATTCATTTATTATTAAAGAATTTTTTTAGTTTAGTCTTCATGTTTTGTTCATTGTTTTTCATTGCTATTTTTATTTTGTTATATTCTATAAAGAATTTTTTTTATCTTTGTGACTATTGTTATGTAGAGAGGCTCAGACTTTTTGTTTCCAAATTTATTTATTCATCTCTGATTAGACTTGCTGATTTCTTCCTTAAATACTTATTGAAGCATTCTAACCTTTGATAAAATCATTTAATTCTTTCAGTGCTCTTCTGAACCATTTTGAAACTTGTTGGGATTGTTTTGTTAACTTTTCTGGGGGGTTAGCAGAATTTATTATGATATTTGCACATGCTTCAGTTTACTTGATTTTCTTTGTTCTTGAATTAATTATGCATTGAGGTGGATCTTTCTTCAAATACTGATTAATTTCTCAGGCAGCTTTTATTTGTCTTTATTAATCACTCTGCTGATATTTCTATGCTGTCTTTGCTGAAAAAAATGTATATATAATTTTTTAAATTGCTATTCCATTCCCTTCAAAAAGTCCCAGGGCTATTTTGGAACCCACATAGTTTGCTGCCTATTTTCTCTCAACTCACCATGATTGAAAGTGTTTTGGTTTTTTTCAGAAAATGAAGGTGATCACTGAAATATTGTTTTGAGCAGATTCTAATTAGTTGCTTCAAGTTGGGCCTGTCCTCCACCTTTGCTCCGTTCTTTTAAATTCCACCATCCTCTCTCTGCAACCGTCTTTCTTTAGATTAAATTGGCAAACACTCTTCCCCTATCACCTATTCCATTTCCCTTCTCCTACCTCACTCCCAGCCTTAGTGGTTGTAAAGGAGTGAGAGAAGTCTACTCATACACTGCTAAAAGGGGTGCTTCTTTTGCACTTAGTCTTCTCCATCCAGAATCGCTAAGTGGTACAGTACAAAGGGTACCTGGCCTGGAGTCAGGAAGATTCATGCTCTTGAGTTAATATTTGGCCTTAGAAGCTTACTACCTAATGTGACCCTGGACAAATCATTTTATCTCATTTGTCAAAATTTCCTCATCTAAAGAAGAAAATGGAAACCAGTATAATATTTGCTAAGAAAATCCTAAATAAGATCACAAAAAAACAGACACAACTGAACAATTCTTTCATTTACCTTTCACACTTTCTATATTTCACTAGTTTCCTCTATTTTATAATAAATAATCATATTAAATGCTGAATTCCTGCCTTTCCTTTCCTATTTTCTTATTTCCCAGTCCCATACTGCTCCCCTGGACCTCCTTTTAGGTCTGAGTCCTGGTCCCATCAACAATTATCAGCCCATCCTTGTAGCATGGCTACTTTTTGGTATGGTACCAAAGTGTTAACTATAAATGTCCCAGGCATCTAAAACTGTGCTGGCTAGACAGGTAAGGCCTCAGGTCAGCAGTGATCTGAGGAAGAATCAAAGCCATCAGTGAGAATATTTTAAAGTAATAGAGACTTGACCTCGTGGATCAGGAAATCCTGTCAAGGCTGAAAATTCAACCTGGCCTGGTTTGTGAGCTGTGGATGAAAATTCCAAGGGGATAGAGACTGGTGAGTTAGTATTGACTTATTCTTCTATATTAATTATGTTGTCTTCTTTTTCAAATTTTTATCTTCTTGCTATTACAGATATTTTTTTAATTGGGGCTCTAATTTTTTATTATTTAATACAGGTACAGGAGAGATATCCTTTGATTACATTTTTTTCACTATATTCCCTGGATTCCCTTTATTTCATTGTTTTATGTTACTTATTGTGTTTCTCACTGTGTTATCTATTAATAAACCAGAACTTTGGGATTTTTTTAGACTAAAAAGCACTGGCTATTACAACAAGTCAAAAGGACTAAAAATGCTAACACTGCTTTATACCAATCCCCATTTCATATAATGCACTTTCTCCTTCCCTGCCATAATTTTTATTCATCGAGGGGATACTATTTGAAGGGTTGTCTCTGTACAGACAGTTTTCAAAATTGAGTTGCCCCAGGATGACTTCAAGGTCTTGCTTTGTTTCCCGAGTAAGTGAGTCATGATTACAGATACCTTATCTGGAGTGGAGAGAATCCCAATAGCATTGATGAGGTAGTCTAAGAAGGTGACAGTGGAAGCTGTAATTCACATTTTTCATCTTTTACTCCAATGTCTGGCACATCAAAATGATGTAAACCTGGTTGAGGTCTTGCCCTAAGTTCATAGACATGAGCTGAATGAAAATTACTTGGTTGGAAGCTTTTATTCAACCTTCTTACCAGGTTTCTATTTCATTCTCTATTGATCTCTATGATCAGGACTTTTGGTACTTTGATCTCAAGAATACAGATTCATCTAAATAATGCCACATACCTAAAGGCATGGAAAAGAAGAGCCTCTCCAAAGGCATTGAAAGTTCAAGGGATAGTTGCAATCCCAAATGACTGTTAAATTTAGAGAAAGTAGAATTTTATTAAGACCTTTTTCAGAGAAAGAACAGTAGGGAATTGACTGACTGCAGATAACACTGTTTAAAGTGGCTTATTAATTTATGTTTGTAACCCTCACAGCCTCACCTTAACAACAGGTTTTAATAGAGGCTAACTGGGCTAGCCCACTCTGTCAGTGTAATTGGTTCAAGGACAACTTTTTTGATAAGAGGAAGATTAGCAGAAAATATAATATACTGTGCTTGGTATTGAGAAGACCAAAGTACAGATTTTAACCTCAGATACTTATTCATTTGTGACCTTGGTAAAGATTATGTTAACTTTCCCATCTCATCATATAAGCCCCAGGGAAGCTCAAACACCCTTTGACAGGGAAGCTCTCATCCTGTCAGAATAAGACTAGCAGTATAGTCCCAGAATTTACTCCAGTCCCCACAGCAACAATGAGTTTGAATATCAAGTAGCTTCAAATTCCCCAGGAATCTTTCTTCTCCTCACTTGCATAAATCAGCACCAAAATCTAGGTCAAGGAGGCTCACACCTCCCTTCTCTCAGTAGAGAAGAGGTTCTACTAGACCCAAATAAAAACCCAATAAAAATCCAAGACTTAGCCCCAACCTGGCTCAGTTCATATACCAAGGCTATTTACTAAGATGTGGCCCCTGTACATGCTACAGTTTCTTGGAGCCACGGTAAGAGTTGAGTGCAAATTAAACACCAAAGATGGATGGACTAAAAAGGATGGACGGTCCTCCCATTAGAAGTACTGGCCTCCTTAAAAGGGAAGAGGGTATTTCATTCCGTCCTGGCTACTAGCATAGTTCCTATTTTCTTCTGGTGTCCAGTGGATCTGTTTTATCATTCTGCCAACATCCTGCATTTTTTTTTTTGTATTTTTATCCTGTCTTGTTTCAGTATTGTGAGCTCCAAAATAATGTATACTTTCAACATTTTTATCATAACTTATTACCAAAACATTAGACTTTCAGTTTTCAGTACATGTATTCAAACTTTGTTAATCAAAACTTGCAACCAATATCCTTTAAGAACAAACCATCAACCTGAGTCTTAGGGGTTCCAAAAGCTTCCTTTCTTATTCTCTGCCTAAATGAGCAACATGCATTTCCCTCTGGAAGAGACAAGTACTCTATCAAGAACTACACAGACTCACTGATGAAACTTGGAAAGATTTTATTTTACAATCTTGCAAAAGTGGGTGTCTGAGCTAATAGGTACTCCCTTGAATTAGAAGAGCACATCCTTTTATTTTTTTTGTTTGTAAAATGCAAGTCTCTTCCCTGCTTCCCCCATTAGCTGGGTACTATAGGAGTTAAAGCCTATATGAAGCATTTAATTCTCTTACATTAATATAAGTCCCCACCCTGATTACATCTCCCATTGACATTCATTCACTTTATTTGGTCATAGTTCCCCTGTGAATGACTATAATGAAGGTCCCTCTATAAGCTTTGCTTCCTTTGTTCCATGTCAACTTAACCCTTAGGTTTCAATTTCATTTGTCCAATTTAAGTTTCATTTCTCTAATTTTTTACATAACTGTGAAAACTAAAATCTCATCCAACTCTCACAACTTTAAGGTGGTGGGATTATCTGACAAGGTTTAGGCAATCCAGGTTTACTTGGACTGCTTGAGTCTCAAGTATGTGTGGAGTAAGTAAGAAGCTACTCAAGTTCAGAAACATCACTAAGTTTACAAAACAAGAACAAAGAAGAGCTAAAGAAAAGGGAGAAATAAAAAAGTAAAAACAAAAACACCCGGATCTTGAGTTTCATTTCAGTTCTCTGTCTCTGTCTCTCAGTCTCTCTCTGTTTCTCTCTGTCTCTGTCTCTCTGTCCAGTCTCTCTAGCTCTCGCAGTCTCCCAATCTGGGTTTCTCTTTCTGTCTCTGTCTTTCTTTCCTTGGCCATCCCATCTAACATTGTGATAACATAACCCTGGAGTATAGTAGAAGGAACATTGGGCTAAGATTGAAATAAACTGTCCCCCTGCTCTTTGTGGGGTGTTGACCTGGGTAAAATCTCAACCCCCCTCACCTGGGGGGGTGGCGGTCAAGGAAACCTCCAGGTGGTAACCTTCACCTACAATTTAATTGGAGATCTTGGCCTGGGGCATAATCACTGTCCTTTATTGAATTGAAAATTAGTCCCTCAATTGATTGCTCCCTAGCTTTGGGCCATAAAAACCCAATATTATCAAAGGCTGAATCCCAAATCTTTCTTAAAAATTCTAAAAGGATTTGGCCAGCTGAGAAGTTTTATTTTTTTTTTCCTCGCTGTAATAAACCCATTTTTGCCACAAACTTTGCCTGCATTTGGAACTGCAATTTCTTTCTTGCAAAATACTGCCACACTACACTAGCCCATGTATCTCTTACCCTAATTTCTCACACATCAACAATATGATAAAATACAGGTTCCAACTTGACAATTTAGAACCCAGGTCCATGGACCATGTATGGATTGTTTTGTCTCAATGGATTTTAGCTTTTCTTGCTCTGTCTTCAATGAGTTTTAAGGGTTTTTTTCCCCCTGTGTACTTAGCAAAGTGCCTGACACATAGTAGGTACTTAATATTTTTATATTTACTGATTTTTATTAATTTGTTAAAAAAAGAGGGAGATATATTTCTTTCACAATTCCATTATATCAGATGAAATCACTGAAAATTCTAAATATAGAGTATTCATTACTTGGAATATAAAACCTTATTACAATAAATATGCTTTGTAAACTATAAAGCTATAATAACATGATCTATTATTAATATTATTTTACATATAATATGTTTGAATTTTGAAATAAGGCAAGGTGATGGATTTAGTACAATCCTTGAATATGGGAATATTTGGCATTCTCATATTCATTCTTGACAACTGGATAACATTTCTCCCTCACCACCATCTCCATCGATGCATGGCTTGACTGTTTCAGAATTACTTCTTTACCCATTGTACCATATATACTATATATGCTATACTTCACATCTTATGGAAAAAAAATCTGCCAAGTTGCATTTGTAAAATTGTTTGAGACTGACAATAAAGGCTTAGTTTTATTACGCACATGAACATATTAATTCACTAATTGTTTTCCAACTCCTTATTTGTTCTTATTTGTATATCATTGTGGCTGGTCACAGAATTTTATAACTTCATTGAAACCAAGGTCACTGTTCCAAGGAGACTACAATTTAATTCAGGCTAATACGAAGCAAAAGGTAACTGAAGCACAGGAGAGCAGCGAGACATTGTCAACAGGGATATTAATATCCAGGCTTTTGAAAATTGTGGGTTTTAAGAAAGGATTGGGAAGAAAGAGGGCAAACAGAGCAAATGAGGTGAGAGCTGGTCCCCAGTGGGTAATGATTAAGGTAGAGAGCTTGGAAGAAAGCTACCAATCATGGGAATTCAAAGTAGAACTTCTACTGCTCCATTACAGAAAGCATAGCCACAAGGAGACAATGAAAATCCTTTCAGAAGAAAACTTGATTCTCAAGGTCAACTTTCTCTTTTTCCTGAATATGTTTGTGTATGTATGTATTTATTTATGTATGTATCTGTATGCATATGTATATATGTTTATGTGTTTATATATAGTGTGTATATTCATATATATACATATATACATACACATATATATGAAACAAAATAGGAATCTTTAGTATACTGATGAAATATCCCATTATTGGTTTTTGATACTCTATTCTCAGATCTAACACATTAATAATAATTGTTGCTTTTATAACTAATTTTAATTGTAGAAATAGTGTGTATAGTAGGTAGAACACACAACTTAGGTAAATCTGGATTCAAATAACCTCTAGCACTTACCAGCTATGGAAGCTACTATACACTTGAACAACTTCCTAGGACCTAGGATCTCAGCTTTAAGTCACAGATAGGTTTTGAAGAATCTCATACTAGGTTTTCTCTTTATAAATAAAATCAAAAATCCTTTGTTAATTCACATAATCTTTTCTTGTGGGAGGAAGTCTCCAGTGGAGTAAATGCTTCAGGGATTTGTACTTAACTTTGTGCTGTTTAAAATTGTGATTATTAATTTGAATATATATATGTAAACTATATATATATATATATATTCACATATATAAATGATACAAAACTAAGAAGGATAGTTGACACATTAGATGGTAGAATTGAGAGCCCAAAAGGTCTTGACAAACATTTAGTCAAATTAAATAAAGTAAAATTTAATAGGGATAAACATGAAATCATCACTTGTGCCTTAAAATATATATATATATATATATATACATATATATATATTAAAAATAATCACAAGATAATGAAGGCATGAATACACAGCAGTTTATTAGACAATTTTGTGGTTAAGTCACTTGGTGTCCAACTCTCAATTATTCCCTTTGGGATTTTCTTGGCAGAGACACTGAAGTGGTTTGCCATGTCCTTTTTCAGCTCATTTTACAATGAAGAACTGTGCCAAACAGAGTTAAGTGACTTGCCTAGGATCACACAGCTGGTAAGTGTCTGAAGCCAGATTTGAACCCATGGAAATGAGTCTTCCTGACCATAGAACCAGTAGTCTATTCTCTGTACACCAAGCTGACCTTCATATACAAATAGATCTGTTTTGTTCATGGTCCTTGAACTCATAATTCAACAATTACATTAAGGAAAGCTAATATAATAAATCTTTGTGTTTCATAAGATCCAAGAGAGTTTGTAGACTTGATGTTCTATTTTGTGATAAGAACACTAGATGGTGCAGTAGCTAGGTAAGGAGGCCTAGACTGAGGATAATCTGAGTTCAGTTTTACCTTCAGATTGTATAACCCTTAGCAAGTTATTTAAGTTTTATTTATCTTAGTTTGCTCAACTATAAATTATGGATAACAATAAGATTCATATTTCAAGGTTATAGTAAGGAGCAAATGAAATAATATTTCTCACTGTTTAGCACAGTGCTTGGTACATAGTAGGTGCTTAATAAATGCCTTCCTTTCATTGTGTTTATCTCTGGGAGCCAGATTTATTGGAAAGGATATCAATAAGCTGGAAAGCTGGATCCAAAGGAGAGCAGTCATGATGTTGAAGGCCTAAAAATTCATGGCATATAAGGATCAATGAATAGGACTAAGGATATAAGACCTGAGAAATAGAAATTTAAGGAAAACATTATTAACAGTTTAAAAGCTGTTATATAGAAGAGGGATTTGCTCTACTTGGCTCTATTTGTAGAACTAGCAATGATTGGTGGCATTTTCAAAGAAGCATAGTTAGGCTTCATATATAGAAGATTTTCTTCAGAATGAGAGACATCCACATGTGGAATGGACTGCCTGAAGACAATGGCCTTTTCTTCATGTAGACCTCCAAGAAACAACTATATGGCCACACCTGAATTTATTGAAGACAAAACTAATGGTAGAATGGCTTCTGGAATCTCTCCCATATCTAAGATTCTGTGCTTCTGAAGGTTAAAGTGCTTAAAGGAATTTCCCAAGTGCCCACAGCTAGTAAATTTCTGAAGTGATGGGGCAGGGATTCATACTTAGGTACCATCTTTCCATCAATACAACATCTTTCATTAGGCAGTTTAGGATATGTAACTGTAGATATAAATGACATGAGACTAAATTTGAGTGGGGACTTATCCCTACAAAAGATTCATCACTTCTTTCTTGAAAGAGTCTCTAGAAATCAGGTGAATTTCTGTTCATTTTCTCCCACAGAAAGTATAAATAAAGCACAGCTAAATGGCCATGAAAAATTGACAGTATAAAATGGCTGCCTGACTGCAAAATTAATTGTAGGATCAGAGGTTGAAATAACCTTCTCCCAAGCAATCAAACCAAGTTCCCAAAAATCATAAGAACATTGATTTAGAGCTAGAAAGGGCCTTTGAGGCCAAGTGGTCTTTTTATAGATGAGGAAGCTGAGGCAGATGAAGGTTAAATGAATTGCCATGAGTCAGAAAATTAGTGTTTGAGGTGGGATTTCAACCTGGTCAAGACTTTATGAAAAATGGTTCGAAGAGAAAAGTGTGTGAAGTCTTCCTAAGTTCCAAATCATGGTTTGAGTCAATCAACCCCTTCACTCCATTTAACTCTAATAACTTGGCCAGGTGAGAATATCTCAATTGATTCAGTCAACCTGAGAAATGAATTAAGTGTGAACAAGTCCCTAGACAACTCTATGGGATCAATAAAAGGCATTTTTATAAGACAGAAAAGGAAATCTGTCCAAATTGGTTGAGAGATTTGGTCATAACCACTATGTTTCTATAGCTTCTGCAAAATGAAGAAATTAAATTTGGAAAAAGACATCCAATTTTCTCTCAGCAAAAAGGAGAAAATATTACTGGTAAACCCCTAAGTCATTTGAGCGTGGACAATGGTGGCACAAAAAGCTCCCCAGTATCCAGAAGAGTTGTAAATGGAGGTAGTTTCTACTCTATTGACAAATATGTCCCCCAATCTTAAATCAACTATGTCCTGAGCTCTGTATGTTTTATGGAAAATTGTCATAGAGTTTTCATGAGTTTGTCAGCCACTTTTGTAAATACCCCTTTCTAAAACCTCATTCCATCTGTCACACTTATTGATGCTTATTAATTAATTGCTGGAGAAAACACAGATAGTAACAGGAGGATGGTAGAGCTAGGATCCAGATTTAGAGCTGGTAACTCCCAGTTCCCTGTCTTTTCCCTGCAAAGGTCACATTTTCATGGGCAGTTTCTTAGCTGCCAGACTTGTAGTAGTCAGGCATGGTTCTGGATTTGTTTGTTTCCTCTAGGTTTAAGTGCCATTCAGGATCCTTAAGTTTCTTAGAATGTCTGTCCCTATATTAATAAACTATTATTACACTTCAGTTCTTTTGAGGAGTCTTAGATGGTGACTCCTGGCTTCAGTCAAATGAGCTGGTAAATCTTTATAGAGCTATATTGCCATGGCCTCACTCCAGCCTACTATCATATAACATAATTAAATGGTTTCTCTATATTTTAACAACCAGTCATCTTAATGAATCTTGAAGATGGTGCATCTAGACATCCCAATTTATTTCTTAATGCATTTTTTATGGCTGCCATTGCAGTAAGCTGGAAATGATCCTGACTGAGTGCATTTGGTGTAGTTAAAAACATAATAGAATTAATGAGTAAGCAGTACATAAAATTCCAAAGCCTAACATTACAAAATGGGGTCGTATAAACACCATAATGTATTTGAGACATTCTTATCCCTTGAATAATGACTTAATTCCACTGTTAGAGAGGTATGCAACTAATTCTGCAGAACAACAATGCTGCATCTGGGATCACAAAAGCTTATTTCTGTATTCTAAGTCCTGTCACTCTTCCACTGAGATTTAATCCTGGCTAAGGGTTGAGAGGCAACATGGTATAAGATAAATAAGTAAATAAGAGTCTGGCTGTGGAGTTAGGATGACCTTGCCTCTGACACATATTATTAGTATAGCACACATCAGTCTATTTGTGAAGATTATGAGTTATAGATAATAGTTCTTTTGCATTAGTAGATAGAATTTTCATCCAGAGAATTCCCTTTGTCAGTGAAATCATAGATTTGGACCCAAAGTTAAAAAGCAGAGTTAAATAAGAGTAGGATTTGCTAATTATAAATGGGAAAAGAATGGAAGTGAAGAGTATATTACAAAGAAATACTTTTATCCTTTTATTTAAATATTTAAAGAATACCTACTATATACAAATCAATATATTAGATAAAATGTGGGATACACAACGACATTAAGAAAAGAATTGTGTGGCACAATTTTTGATAGCTTTGTGAAATCTCCCTCTTTCAAATTTTGATTGCATTTACCTAATTATGATGTTCAGTCTCCATTTTTATTTCCTTAACTTTTTTTTCCCCCTTGCTTTCTTCTTTGACCACTCTTCTTATATCTTTTCTAGAAGTGGTCATACCAGATCCCAGAAAACTAGACAACTTTTGCAAGACTCATTTTAACACTCTATTACACCCACTTCATTGAAGTGATTTAAGAAATGGGAGTCTTGATTACTTCCCCAAGCCTTTTGTGGTGATAATTTATTTTACAATGTTTAGGTGACAGAATGAGCTCTAAGGTAGTTTAGTTTAAATATTCTATTGTCCTAGTTACTGAGGGGGAAAACTCACTATTTGACAGAATCTTCTAGGAAAACTGGATTTGTCTGACAGAAATTGTTTGGATTCACAACCTCTCTTATACACCAATATATACTACAAATGGCACTATATACATGACCTAAATTTAAAAGGTCACATTATAAACAATCTAGAAGAATAAAGAAGAAATTACCTTTTAAGATATGAATAAGGGAAGAAGTTGAACTGATAAGTAATAGAAAGGCTGACACAAGATAAAATGTATAGTTTTCATTATAAGATTAAACATATTTTTCACAAACAAATCTAATGTAGTAACAATTAGAAGGGCAATGGGTAACTGAGGTGGGGGGATCTTTTAACATGTTTCTCTAATAAAGATTTTACATTCAAGACATAAGAAAATATTTCAATTTCATAAAAATAAGAACAATTCTCCAATAGATAAATGATAAAAGAAAGAAAATCAAAGGAATTAAATTATATGAAAAAAACCTCAAACATTTCTAATAGCTAGGGAAAATCAAATTAAAACCACTTTGAGATTCTAGACAAAGTAAACAAAAGCAGAGAATGATTTGTGTTACAGGGACAATAAAACAACAGGTACACTACTACACTTTTGGTAGAGGTGTGAATTGGGACAGCCATTCTTCAAAGTAGTTTGGAAATATTCCTAGATGACTGTATGACTGTGGGCAAATCACTTAATTCAATTTCCTTGCAAAAAAAAAAAAATGACCAGAAAAGTATCAAAAGCTCTTGATTAGCATTAATCAATGCTAGACTCTGCTATATAAATACTAATATCTGAAAGGTCACAGGAAGGAAAAATGACAGATTTTTAGGTACAAAGTTATTTACAGGAGCCCTTTTCATGATAAACAAATAATGGGCACTATTGGAGAACTAGTAAACAAATAGTGATATATGAATGTAATTAAATATCATTGAGTCATAAGAAGTAAACAGAATCAGGAAAACAACTTATACAATTACATTATGAGAAAAACAACTTTTAAAGTTTTTAGAACCCTGAATAGCACAATGACAAACTGATAATTAGATAACAAACTTTTGAATGCACATAAGAACGTATTTTGGGAAAAGCTAATGTAGGAATTAGTTTTGCTAGAGGACTTTATTATGACTATATTTTGTGGTTAGTGAATAGGATAAATTACTTTTAAGATGCTTATTAAGTGAAAAATAAATTGCAGTTTAACTTTTTTACACACACCTAGTTGTATTAGATGGAGTTCTGAAAAAAACATCTAGGAGAATAGAATTCAAATTCTAATTTGAAACTACCATAGTTAATGAGAATGTGGTTAGAATGGACCTATGGTTATTTTGGTACAGAGACCACTGCAGTTGCACTCCTTCAGTCAATGAAAAGGGATATCTTTGAAATGCATGGAATTAGAAATTTGACTTTAAGGACAAGAAATAGAGAAATTATTAACTTCCTTTTAAAAATTTTATTTTTGTTTTCAGTTTCATATCAGTATCATCCATCAATAAATATGATATCCATTGTACATATGAAATCATGGAAGATATATTTCCAAACTAGTGATACTTTGAAAAGGGAGGAGGGGGGGAGCTGTTAGCTTCCATCTGTAATCCAAATTCCATCAGTTCTCTTTCTGGAGGTAGAAAGTATTTTACATCATAAGTCTTTTGGAGATGTGATATATTATGGTATTGATCAGAGTACAATATTGCTGTTACTGTAGGGTAATCTGGTTCTGCTTATGTCATCAATTAAGTCTTCCCATGTTTTTTCAGAAATCATACCCCTTACCATTTCTTACAGCACAATATTTCATCACAATCATATACCATAATTTATTTAGCCATTCCCCAATTGATGGACACCTCTTCAGTTTCCAATTCTTTGTTATCATACAAAAACCTGCTATAAATATATTTAAAAGATAAAATACATATATAATACATAAATAAGTAATATGTAATACCTAATACAGCATGTGATACCTAAAAACAGATCACTTTTTGATATTTTTGGTTAAAAAAAGTATAGATAGATATATATTGTAAATGGGAGAATCTCAGAAGGAAGGCACTAGCAAATGAGGGGAAGGAGAAGAGGATTCACTGGAAAGTATATTTTAGTGAAGGTTGGATTTAAGCTGAATTTTGAAGTAAGACAGAAGATGCAAAGAATGGAGGTGAAGAGAGAGATGATTTCAGGAATAAAGTACAGTCATGGAGCAAAGGAGTAGTTGTGTGTGTCTGTATGTGTGTGAAGACAATAAGACCAGTGTAAGTTGATAGTTTGTGCAAGGAGTGGGATATTGCTATTTTGCTTCTGAAAAACTTTCTCTTTGAAGCATAACATTGGAATAGAAGATATCTTTTTTTTTTAAATAATCTAGCACTGTTTTGCCTTTAATAATATTGTGTCCAGTTATTTCAAAAACTCTATAGAATACAACTCCCCCATGCCTTAATAGATAATTTTAATGAGCTACTGAGCAAAAATAAAAAAAATAAAAAAATCTTAACTTGATCACAAACTCTATGGGAAAAAAGTATCTGTACTCAGACTAGTCCTGGGACCATAGACATACAATTCATCACTAAATCTATGATGGAAGGGCAATTAAGTAACAAAGTAGAAAAAATACTTGGCCATGGAGTCAAATGACTTCAAATCTGTCCTCAAATACTTACCAGGTATGTGACCCTGGGCAAGTCACCTAATTGCATTTGTATCCAAAAAATCCTCAGAAAGATGGGAGGGAGGGAGGGAAGCTTTAACAGGGAAATCTTTCCAGTTTGGTTACACCTATCAGAACATGAACTGCCTTAATATAGCTTTCTGAGAAACAAGGGTTAACTGTATAGAATGATGAAACACTGGAATAGAATTTTATGTTAGCAAAATAATAACAGGTATTCATGTGAGAATAACAGAGTTTTTTTTTTTAATTTAAGAAATTGCACTTTAAGAAATAAAGAGAAGCCTAAGATGAGCTTTGAATGAAAATTCTAGAGTAAAAAAGACATCATTTATTAATAATTCTCATTTTATAGATGAGGAAAGTAAGATCTCTATGAGATTAAATGATTTATCTAAAGAGACATAGTTAGTAGAAAAGCCAGGACTGAAACTCAAGAATATAAATCCTCCCAACCTGCTCTTCCCTCCATATACAAACACATGCTGTAATATTCCTTCTTCTAAATCATGATTTTTCAAATATATTAATGGGTAATATACATTAGTAAATTATATGTAACTACTCTACCGAGAATAGTTAAATTAGAGGATAAAAAATGTAGTTTGAAAAAGTTTCAAGAAATCATTGGAGTTATTGTACATAGTGAGTTTATAAGAAATAATCTAAAATTTTCTGTAATTAAAAAAAATTAGTGTAGCTCTGTATTTTATTGGGTTGAAATTAAGAATGAGTTTACCTGATGACAGAGGCTTGAATTTAAAATGAAATGAATTCATCATATCTATATGATTGCTATTTGGTCTTGTTTAGTTCAATGTAATAAGTATTTAACAAATATCTAGTATGTGTGAGGCACTGCCATTACACACACACACACACACACACACACACACACACACACAGCTTTGTCCTAAATCTTTTAAATAAAACAATAAATGAAATCAAGGAGAAATACATTTGAATTGAGGCCGTTTAAATTAATATAATATAAATTATATTACTTTTGAATATATATAATATACTCTCAATATGGCATAAATAAGGCTAATGTTTCTGCTAATTCTATTGCTATTTTTTAAAAACAAAGAAGAATAAAATTATGGTGATAATAGAACTACAGGATCTTTATTTAGAATATATTCTTCTATGACCAACAGGATGATTTCAGAAAGGCCTGGAGGGACTTACACGAACTGATGCTGAGTGAAATGAGCAGGACCAGGAGATCATTATATATATACTTCAACAACAATACTATATGATGACCAGTTCTGATGGACCAGGCCATCCTCAGCAATGAGATCAACCAAATCATTTCCAATGGAGCTGTAATGAACTGAACCAGCTATTCCCAGAAAAAGAACTCTGGGAGATAACTAAAAACTATTACATTGAATTCCCAATCCCTATATTTATGCCCACATGCATTTTTGATTTCCTTCACAAGCTAATTGTACAGTATTTCAGAATCTGATTCTTTTTGTACAGCAAAATAACGTTTTGGTCATGTATACTTATTGTGTATCTAATTTATATTTTAATATACTTAACATCTACTGATCATCCTGCCATCTGGGGGAGGGGGTGGGGGGTAAGAGGTGAAAAAATGGAACAAGAGATTTGGCAATTGTTAATGCTGTAAAGTTACCCATGCATATATCCTGTAAATAAAAGGCTATTAAATAAATAAAAAATAAAATAAAATAAAATAAAATAAAATTCAGTTATCCCATCTACCAGTACAGTGGTCTTTCCAGATTAGAGACATATTATTGGCAAGAGTTGAAGAGGTGGTGTGTGGAATTGGTGGTAACCATAGAGAAGAATATTTTTCATTACATATGAAAAGAATGTAAAAATAAATAAGTACAATGTAATGGGAATAGTAACTTGGTTTCCCAACGTAACAAGATATCAATAATATTTTCACTTGATTTTATTTTAGTCAATCTGAAAAGATATGTGAATGATTCCTGCTTTAAGAAAATCAATTGTAAAAAAATAAATAAATAAATAAACCTGATACTTATATTAAAAAAATAGAATATATTCTTCTAACTTGCTCCAAATTATTCACAACTTTTATATCATTTCTTTATAAAGCTCTGCATTTCTTCATTTTTTTCACTAGGTGGTATTATAACTCACCCCAATAGATGCATTGGAGGAAAACTAGAAATTTAATTGAATTTCTAGATTACTATACTTTTCTAGGGAATACTACCTGGGTCAGTATTACCAAAAATAGGTAATAAAACAAAAAAGCAACAATTACCACCACAACAAGAAAACCCCAATATCCAGGGAATTCTAACTAAGATAAGGATATAAGAAGAGGTGGAAAATGGACCCTGGATGAGCAAATGCTAACAAAATAACATTCAAGGATGCTAAGGTTAGGAGGGAATATTACACTGCTGATACCAATGAAATTAGATTTGTATACTATAGAAAAGCTGAAAAAGAACGTTCCTTGAAAAAACTATCATTTGTCCACTAAAGATAAGGGAGATTGAAATGACAGCTGACTATTCTACCTCTTTGCAATCAAGCAAAAATATGGCATTTGTGATCTTGAGAGAAAGCTGAAACAACTTAAATATGTTCAACACTATATCAATATAAAATATCAGTTTGTAGCCCATAATTCCCAAGGGTACTATACTTAAAGGGAATACATCCATAGATAAAAAGAAATATAGAGATGACTATTAATGGTTGGGGGCGGGGAAAGAGAATGACAACTGGACCAGACTTCTGAAGATGCTTACAAAAAGAGAAAAAATATATATTTCAAAATTTTATTAATCTTTTTCTATGTCTAAAGTATTTTAGAGACAAAGGTAACTATGATATATGATATATAATTCCTAAGAAAATTTTCATAATGTATAACTGTCAGCACATCACCTAGACAAAACATAATTATAGAACTGGATGTCATGGTAAACACATAGAAAGTTAATGAGGAAGCTGAAGTTACCAGATCCCTTGAGCTAAGATAATATGAATACAGGAACTGTCAAAGGGATTCATTCACTAAGTTCCACATTAATATTCCCAAGTTGTCTACAAAGGAGTAAACCCAACTAGTTGGAAATGGGGCAGGCCAAAGCTCTTAAAATGATCAGAATGGAATTGGTGACTGAGAGTAGTAGGCTGGTAGTAAGAAGAAAGGAAAGAACAAAGGAAGGAAGGAAGGAAGGAAGGAAGGAAGGAAGGAAGGAAGGAAGGAAGGAAGGAAGAAAAGGAAGAAGGGAAGGAGGGAGTAAGGGAGGGAAGAAGGGAGGAAGAGAAAATAAAAGGAGCTTTGGTTATTTGTATTTTAATAGCATATGAGAATACAAGTCATACCTTCTTCAAAAATCTGACTTGTATAAAACCCACATGGATCCTATGTCATAGATCAAGAGTTCTTAGTCTTTAAAAAAAAAAAAAAGTCATATATCCTTTCAACATTCTGGTAAAGACTATAGATTCCGTCTCAGAATGATTTTTTTTAAATGCAGCATTTCAAAGGGAACTGATTGTGTTGATATAACCTAATGTTGCTTTGAGGTGAAAGTTGCAACATTTTCTGATCGCCTCCTTTTCTGCCAAGTCACATAGCTATAGATCTAATGTAGGAAAGTTCAAAGGCATCCCTTTCAAGGTTATAAGATAAGATAAGACTGCTAGTGACTTCCTCTTGTTATCTCTTTATCAGACTGTGAAATCCTTGAAAGTAGTAGCTATTTTTTCCTTTCTTTGGAGTCCCAGCACTTAGTACCTAGCTCAAAGTTTATGTGTCTGTGTGTGTGTGTGTGTGTGTGTGTGTGTGTGTGAGAGAGAGAGAGAGAGAGAGAGAGACAGAGACAGACAAAGAAAGAGAGACAGACACACAGAGACAGAGGAGAGAGAGACATAGACAGAAAAAGACAGAAAGATAGAGAGACAGAGATAGAGATAAAGACAAAGACAGAGAGACAGAGAGACAGAGAGAAAGTTTGCCTTAATTTCTGCTGGAAGATAAATGTGAACTTCAGTGCCAGTTTCCTGAGATCACTGTAAGAGACAAAAAATTAGGGCAGGCATGGCAGATGTCATGAAATAAAAGTTTTTTTTTTCAAAAAAAAAAAATTCCAAGTGAAAACGACCTTGTCCTAGGAATGAAAGGAGAAAAAAGCAGTAGAGATGGCATGTATGAGTGAACTTTCTATATTAGCTTTTTTCTTTTTTCACTGTGAAAAAATCTCCTAAGGTACTGACTGGCACCTGAGGATTCCTTGTCACTAGCCATTGTTAAACTAGAGAGTTCCAATCAGTTGAAGAGTCAGGAAATCTTGGTTCTACATTCCTAGTTTAGCATTTAAAATGCAAGAAGAGTCTGTATCTATGATCAAGAAGGGTATGTTTGGGGGGGAAAAAAAGATGAAGAACAGATCTTACACCTCTTGAATTTTGGTGTCACTTAAGCTCATAGTGGAAATGTTGAAGTGACAGGACTTTGTGGGAGGGAGAGAGGAAAAGAGAAAGTGAAGGAAATATCATTGGATTCAGCACTCTTCCATTAGAAAAAATGGATTACAGAAGTTTTCTTCTCAAAGTATACTACCCTAATGACCACCTCACCATCAAATTCAAACTTTCAATATAAGAGAGTTTACGTTTATTTCATATGGAATATTCTTCACAAGCACATCTCAAAAAACGGGGCAGACACTGTCAAATATATGCATTATAGTCTAATGGCTAACAAACCCAGACATAATATAAAATAAAGCTTGGAGAGCTCAAATGAGACACTTAGGTAATAGGGTATTAGAAGTGAAGGCAGGAAGTACTGATAGCAAATCCCATTTTAGATACCTGCTGGTTGTATTTTGGACAAGTCTCTTAACATTTTTCAGCTTACCTTCAATTTCTCATCTGGAAAATGAAGATGATAATAACAACAATAGCTGCTTCTTAGGATTGCTATTCAACGAGGTAACATGTAAATGTGCTTTAAAAAAATCTTAAAATGCTATACAAATGCTAGCTTTTAAAATTTTTCAGGAATGGATTATATGTATATACATACATACACATATTCACACACACACATTGCACATTAAATGAACTTTATAATCTCTTCTGGTTCTACTAGTTTCTTCTTCTGGAAATGATAGCAAGGAGAATTGGGCCAAATAACTGAGTCCCAGGAGAGTTACAAAATAAGCCTGTTAGTCAAAAAGTATTTAGTAAGTGCCTGCTATCTGCTAAGCCATAAGGGTACAAATAAAGACCAGAAACAAAAAGTTCCTGTCTTCAAGGCTGGGTGTTGTCCTTCATTCTTGAGGAAGACCAAAATGACATCACTATTAGGGTAAAGTTACAGTGTGTATATCTAATCAAACCAATATGCGCTCAGAATGTTCAGGCCCAAGTGGTCCATGTGGACATTTGGGGTAGATTCTCTAAATTTTGCATCTTATATATCTTTGAATTACTTCAATTTTTCTTTTTTCATAGAGCACAGGACCTTCTGTTGCCATGCTGGGCAATCCTATGCCAATATTATCCATGACACTATTAATTCAATTAATTCAAAAGTTCTTAAATGGGTCCTCGAATGTATCCTTGAATCACTTTTTCTGACCCCAATGTGAGTCCTTTTCCTGAATGAGTTCTCTATGAAACAGTTTTTTAGGCAAGTATGTGTTTGGCATGTGACAATGTGGCCAGCCCAATGCAATTGCATTCTCTGCAGTAGGGTTTGGATGCTCAACAGCTTAGTTCAATAAAGGACCTCAGAGTTTTGTACCTTCTCCTGCCAGATGATCTTCAGAATCTTTCCAAGACAATTCATATGGAAGTGACTCAGTTTCCTGGCATGGCGCTGTTCTCACAGTTTTCACAGACATACAATCATGAAGTCAGCATCATGACTGTAGACAATCAGTCTAATTCCTCTCTTCTCCCACAATTTCCTTTGAAGACTTCCAAACACTGAGCTAGCTCTGATAATGAATAGGTCAGACTCATCAGTGTGAACATCCCTGGAAAGTATGCTGCCAAAGTAAGTGAACTTACTCACAACATTCAACACTTTGCCATTTGTTGTAACCAATGGTTCCACATATGGATGGTGTGGTGCTGGCTAATAGAGCACTTATGTTTTCTTAGTGTTGATCATTAGGCAAAAATCAGCACAAGCATCAGAGAACAGATCCATACTTTGCTGCATTTCTGCTTGCAGAGACAACATTGAGTGCATCAGAATTTGCAAAGGAACAATCATGCACCAATATTCTCTCACACTTCCCATCTTCAAGGAGAATGCAGCCTTCTAAGGAAAAGAACTCGCAAATAACTAGAACTCAATGATCGGGACTTTTTCTGTTAAAATCTTACCTTCTTGGTATGTGAATTCAATATTAGGTAATCTTATGGACCATCACTCATAGTCAGAACAGTCATAGAGAATTTGTAACTTTGCCGGGGCTTCAAAATGATGTGTCCTTTTTTTTGCCTGCCTAGATTTAGAAAGATCTATTGGAACTGCTAAGTAGAAGGAAAGGTGAAGACATATCAACAGGAAAAAGGACTTGTACTTGGAAAAGGACCTGGCACAATGGCACAAAACTAATGTTGAATTTAAATAAAAGAATGATTTGTGATAACTTTTGAAAAGAATCCTGATTCTAGAGATAGTATCTCAGTTAAAATTCTATCTCTAATGTTAATTGCCCTTGGGTGAGTCATTTAATTTATATGGGCCTCAGTTGCTTCATTTTTTTATAATATTCATTTATAAATGAAGGGGTTGGACTAAATAGCTTCTAATGTTACCACTAGCCTTGGTGCTAGGATCCTATGATCCAATGGACAGAATAACAGGAGATTTATTATCAATTAAGACTATTCCTTTCATGGTCAAATTAGCTTTTCTATATCCTATGGCATTGATGGAGTTTCAAGTTGCTACTGGAAGAATCTCTATCTTCAAGTATTCTAATTTTAATTCTTGGGAATGTGCCCAAGACACATGGGCAAAACATTCTCTACATTTGGACCTAAGTATCCTCATCGCTAAATTTAGAACATTGAATGAGACGATCTGTCTTTAAAATGTCTTCCAGCTCTAAATTATATTAATCCTAGGAAATTTTTCTTGATATCAACATACTTGTAAATTTCTATCCTGCAAAAACAAGATTGGACCTGTAAGAGAACATGTTTAGTTACTCTAAAAAATATTGCCTATTTCCCAAAAGAGAGCTATAGAACATTCAGGAGGCAGAAGCAAGTACATATATCTTGTTTTCTGATTAATTCAGCATTAAGATAAGAAACTTTGCTATATTTCAGTCAAGATGACATGTTCCAATATGTTTAAAGGCTTTAGACTCTTTGGGAAGATATCCCATAACAAAATGTGTTTTTGTTCCTGTTTGTTTTTCATGTTGAGATTTGTGCTGACTTGTGCAGTCATTACATTCATTGCAGAAAAGCCTACATTTTGCATATTGGGAAAATCCACATTCACTCAATTGCCCACTTCTCTATAATTGTTGCTATATGTGTTTCTTCTGTGCAGCTTTGTACACACAAAAAGGGAATTGGATGCTGAAACCATCAAGATATTGGTGCCAAATGGATGTGCTCAGAGGGAAGAATGGAACCACATCTGGAGTATTGTATTCTTTTCTATGGACAAAATTTTAGGAAGGAAATTGGTAAACTGGAGTGTATCCAAAGGAAAGCAAGCAGACTAAAGGGTTTAGAGTTCATGTCATAAGAGCACTGATTGGAGGAAATGATGTTGTATAGATTGGAGAAAAAAGATTTATGGGGATATTAAAATTTAGTCAGGCCAAAAACAAGCATTAATTAAGTTCTTACTATTTACTAGGTACAGTAATTAATGCTAGGGATACGAAAAAAAAAAAAAAGGTAAAAGTATGCTTCCTCCTACCATATGGTAAAGGAAGAAAGCATGTGCAAATGTATACAAATCATATATACACATATATAGATTTTCATAAATAAAAATGTGCATAAAGATGGACACATATAGACATGGGCTAGCTTTCTGTCATGGTCTGACCCAGTCTCTCACAGCAGTCTGCCAGTCTACCAGTCTGCCAGTCTCAACCAGTCTCCCTTCCAGTCTGACTTTATCCCCAGTTTAAATACCGTATTATAATTACATCATTACAACATACTGAGTATATATGTTAACTAGAGAACTATTACGTCGCCATGCTAAATAGTAAGTATATATGTGAACTAGAGAACAATCATCTCATCAATTCCACTGAGTTAACACCTTGTTTCAAGTATACTTGTCCAGTGTTCTGGCTCTCTATACGTATATACAAATATACACATTTATTTAAATGTGTATGTATACAAAAACACAAGTAGAAAGTTGTATTGTAGAGTAAGACAGAGATAAAAAAAAGAGATAAAGGAAAGAGAGAGAGAGAGAGAGATTCAATCATTTTGTCATTTTTTAGTTGTGTCCAATTCTTTGTGACCCTATTTGGGGTTTTCTTGGCAAAGATGCCAAAGTAATTTACCATTTCCTTCTCCAGTACATTTTACAGATGAGTAAACTGTTAAGTGACTTATTCAAGGTCACATAGCTAGTAAGACTCCAAGCCCATATTTGAGCTAATTAGGACAATAATCCTTCCTGACATTCTACAAAAGAAGAAATTCCAGTGAAGAAAAACAGAAAAATCAGTAGATAAAGTGGAGGGAAAACCTTCCAAGTTTGGAGGGTAGCTAGTACAAAGAATTAGAAGATAGATTGTTTTGTGTGAGGAATAGCAAAATTATCAGTGTCTCAGACACTAGAAAAAAATGGAAGAGGGTATAAGAAGCCTGGAAAAGCATGAAGGAGCCAGATAATTTATTGGAGCTATTAGAGTTTATTGATAGGGAGAAAGTGGAAGAAGTGATTTAGTCAGTTATGTTTTATGTGGAAGTTAAATGGAAGATATATGGGAATTCTAAGAGACCTGAAGCAAAAAGATCAATTAGAAAACTATTGCACAATTCTGATCAGGTAATCAACATTATGGAGGACTAGAAATATTCTCCTACCCAAAACTCTCCAAACATTCCAAAACAAGGATTATGGGTGGGAGATAAAGTAATAAATCTGCAAAATAAACCACCAAGAAATCTCAAGAAGTGATTACATCTGATTAATTAGCAGATAAGAAGGCTACTCTTTAATCTATAAAGAATTCACTCAGTAAACCCTCCCCATCAACTCAAAGAATTTGGTAGAGCAGCATAATTTTATAGACTTATGTTGTGAGATTCATTCCATAGTTTCCTCATTACAGCAGTTTTCTCTGCCAGGAAACCCAACCCCTATCCTCACTCCACCTTTGTTTAAAAAGCCTCAAACCTCTACTCTGCCTTCCCCTCAAAGAGAAGGTGGAAGTTTAGAGAAGCTGAAGCTTGCTTTGCCAGGAGCAAACCTGGCTTTGCTTTAGCCAGAGAATTAAAGAAAAGAAGGAATTAGGACGGAACCGCAGTTTGGGGCTGCACCAAGGGACTAGTAACTATTCACTTAAGGCAATTCTGCACTTCTACTCCCCACTTGGAGTAGGAACTGAGGTGGAAGAAAAACAAATTCTCCAATATGAGAACAGACTGAAATATCTTTGAGGGTTTATCTTCAGAAGATCCACCAGTATGGAATAGCCTTCACTAAAGATGAAAAGTGAGCAAAAGCAGAATAAGAAAATAGAGAAATGACCAAAAATCTCCAGAGGAAGGAAGTTGAGCTAAAACCTTGGGCACCAGCACATAAACCAAGAGGGATGATATGCATAGTAGAAGTGATTAATTACAGGTCATCCAAAGAAGTCCATCTATCTTTAAATAAATATTATAAAACAAAAGAAAGTGAACTAATGCCTAGTGAAGCAGAGGACATTGGAGAAAGAGAGACAGAGAGAGAGAGAGAGAGAGAGAGAGAGAGAGAGAGAGCATGGAACCCCAATAGGATGCTTCTAAATGATTGGAGAGGAGAAAAAAAAATCATTAAAAGATAAGCTACACAGAAGAAATAATTGGCTCAATTAAAAGGCAAAAACAGAACAAAAGTTAAAAAACAAAACAAAACATTTTAATCCTTGACAGTAAATTTCTCCAAAGAAGTGAAAGAAAAACAGATCAGAAATACAAGTATGCAAAACTGAAGGACAGGTCAGAAGAGGAGAAACGGAAACCATTACCTTTAAAGAACACATTATCTTTATGTAATCAAAACATATTGATCTTGAAGACAGGATGTCTAGAGGCAATTTAATGATTATACATCTCCTTGAAGGACTTGACAAGTCAAACAGCATGAATGCCATAACCCAAGAAATAATGCAAAACAAACAACTTTCCAGAAATTTGAACTTAGAAAACATAATACCAATCCAAAAATTCCACAGCTAGCTTTGGGGTTTAAAAGATCAAAACAAAACAAAATAATCCTGGGTTACAAATTATAAGAAAAAATGATTTACCTTAACAATGCTATTTATGAACAACAAATTAATTCTATAAGAAACTAAAGGAAAGATATCCAAATATAAAGAAAATTGGACTAATGTGGTACTGATACAGAATGTACATACATTAAACAAACCAACCCCCCCCCCAAAAGACCAAATAAATGGCCAATATTGCCAATAAATATAAAAAGACAAAAATACTAAAAGGATTCTTTATAAAACTGTATGATATAATAAAATTATAATCAATTCAATGAATATAGAAATAAGTTTAAGGAATACAAAAAAAGACACAGCAATTAGAGACTAATAATGAAATCCTAAGTAATTAGTTCTACAAAAAAACAAATCATAGGAAAAATTAGTAATGATATAAAAAATTATAATTCCAATTAAATAGCATTACTAATTTTATGAAACAGCTAAATCAGTTCCCAGGAGGAAAAAAAAAAATTTTTTTTAATCTCTAAACACATGAATTAGGAAAAGGTGAGAATTCGGAAACTAATTACCCATTAAAAATTATTAAACTAACAAATTAAAATAAAGGGTTATTGTATATGAGAACAAATGTACATAAATTGTTAAACAAAAAGAAATATAGCAATGAAGAACAGACAAAAATTGCCCTTTTTTTAAGACTGAAATTAATTGAAAAACCTTTACTTGGAAGAGGGTAGTACATAAAAACAACAAATCAGCAAAATAACAAGATGAATCTATGATGATAACCTTTCTGTTTAGTTCCCTGATTACCAAGGACTGTTGCACTTCTAAAAGGCACCAGTTCCCTTTATTTATATCACAATAGAATTGACTTTATGTTTTATATATCACTTAGTAACAGGACTGTTTATGTAGATGGAGCAGTTACTTTTGCAATCTCATTTCCTTAGACTAGATAAAGAAGGGCAGCCACCAATGAGAATGGACAAAAGAATACAGGCTTCCTTGTCTTTTAGTATGAATGAATATGTCTGCATGGTTATTACATTAGTCAGCAATCTTCTTGGTTAGTTTATGGTGAGTGTTAATGTGTCACTGTTTCCTAAATGTGAGAGACTAAAAGAAAGCTTTGCTAAATCAGCAGAGTAGTGTATTGAAATTACAGTGTACATTCTAACAGGTCAAAGAAAGAATGCTAATTAAACTTAGGATAGAATAGAACTTTTGTTATCAGATATCTATTTGAGAAAAAGAAAGATATTTCATACATATTGTATAGCATATGTGATTTTAATTCTCTAAGCCAAATACATTACCAATCTGTCTGCAAACACATTTTATCTTGAAAAGGTGTTAAAAGTTTTACATTTCAAATAAGCAGAGACATAGAAAAGAGGTTCCAGACTCTTAGTGATTTTTTTTTTATTCCTACACATCAAATTTGCAAAATTTTCTTTCAAAAAATCGAGTATGTAACCCAAATAGCATATTTCCAGGCTGTGACTGAAATTATGTGTCAACTGATTTCTATAGAATTTTAGTATCCAATACTTATTCTTCATAGTTATGTAATTATCACTGAATGATAGGTTATGAATATTTAGTCATAAGCAATTTTGAAAGCCAATCTGAATAAAGGGGATTTTACATGATTATAGAATCAGAACACCAGATAGTTGCATTAATTTTAAATTACTTACCAAAGGTCTCATTAGAAATGTTAAAAATTCCTTTTCAGAAATGATGAGATCATAAAAACTTAAAAGATAACACCAAATTTAATGGATTTTAAAACTTCATGTAGATGAGCAAATGATAAAGAGATCTTGAATAGTATACTATTTGTTTGTTTGTTTGAAGTTGACCTATGTTGTTGAAAATAAGAAGCTCAGACCTTTTTGGCATTTTGTTCTTCTATATTAGCAATTCAGTTCAATTCATCAAAGCAGCTCTGTGGCACAGTGGATGAAATGTTGGACCTGGAATCAGGAATACCTAAGTTTGAATGTAGGACTCAGTTATTTATTAATGGTGTGATCCTGGGTAAGTCACTTAACTTGTTTATTCATATCTAAAATGGGGAAAATAATGAAGCACCTACCTCTCAGAATGTTTGTGAAATAAAATGAGATTATATTTATAAAGCACTTTGAAAACCTTCAAGAACTACACAAAAGTTACTCATTATTTAACAAGCAACATTATGCATGAAGAATTGTGCTAGACACAATAAAAAGGCAAATATTGAACATTCTCTATTCTCAAAAGGTTTACATTCAAATAGCTGGATAAAATTAAATAAACACAACACATACAAAGTAATTTCAAAAAAATAGAATATTGATAGCAAGAGGGTTCAACAATAATCTCATAAAAAGTGGTATCTGAGCCATACCTAGATTTGGCCTAGCATTCCACACTCCCAGATTCTCTTTGGGTTCTGCTCTTCGTGCAGTATATGTGTGCTTCTTTAGCTTTCTGTGAACAGAAAATATAATAAAGATGTCATCTAAGTTCTGGCAGCTCCCTCTTTATTCAATCGATCAGCCAATATTCATTTATTCAGTTCTTTCTATGTCCTAGGAGCTATACTTGTTAGATACAAGTACAAAATATAAAGCAATAAATAGCATGTGCATATATAAGTACATACAGAAAAAATATCCATGAAGTATAATGTGGTAGGTGAGTGAGAGTGCTAACATTTGAGGGGCAGGATCAAAAAGAGCTTCCTGTACAGAGGGATACTTATATACATTTTGTGAAAACAAAAAAGTTTACTTCTTTTAAAATATAGCTCATGTACAGATACTTGAGCTATGTTTCTAAGAAAGTCAACTTTTTATGAGACAGAGATGATGATGAAGTGTATTTTATTGCAGACATTGTAGACTGGCCATATAGACATGACCAATGAAATTTATAGTAGAGGGAGGAGTGCTACAAGTGAAAAAGAGTTGTTCAGTTTTTTTTCAGTTGTGGCTTCCTAAGAGTCACAGCAAGTAAGTGTCTGAAGTGGAATTTGCACTCAGCTCTTCCTGACTCTAGACCTGGTGCTCTATGATAGTGTCACCTAATGCTCTATCCAGAGGTCACATAACTAATAAGTAAAGTCCAAATCTGAGCTCAGGAAGATGATTCTTTTCTATTCCATATCTGGCACTGTACCACCTAGCTTCCCTGTGAAGAACAGAAAGAAGGCTAATTCAAACTTGAAAAGAGAAAATGTATAACAAGGATGGAAAGATATATTGGGGCCAACTTGAAAAGGGTGATTAAAACACAGGAATTTATATTTTATTTTCCAGGCCCTCAAGTTTTACAGGAGGAATATTTATTTACAAGAGGAAGATATATGCTTAATGAAAAAGTCTCAACAAAAAGGAAAGCCTGGAGTGGGAACAGACTAGCCTATAAACTCCTCCTTTTGGGGGCTTTTCACACCTTTAACAAGCAGAACTTTATCTACCATCCATATCTCATTATACATACTCTTCTTCTACTCTAGGCAGCCTAGTATTCTTGCAGTTGTTCCCCACAAAAAAACTCTTCAATCTCTCATCTCCATGTGTGGCCCTTAGGAAATTGTTACATCTTTCTTTTGTTAATCTATTTGAAAGTATTTTGAAGTGAAATAAAGGTGGGGGTGGGGTGGGGGGAACCATACCCAGTGCTCCATATTTAGAGCACTAGCGCTTTCTCCCTTGATTTGAAACTTTCAGACAAATCAGATTGCATGTCCGTGAGTCTTTAGCAAACTTTAAAACATTTCATAAATAGGCATTAAAAATATTTTTGCTAAATATTTCTACTGCCATTTCTGTGTTACTATTGATGGGAACTCAAACCAACTTGTTGAGATTGGGAAGGGAACCCCAAAAGGATGGAGTCATAAAAATAGTGTCTTGAGGTATCTCAAAAGAATTTGCAGGCTTGAACCCATTTCCTAGTCAAAGGACAAGATTTATTGAAATTATAATGTCAATAGGAAGCAGTCTAAATTCCAAGAGAATTTAGCAAAGAAACTTAAGCAAGGAGACACATTTATGTAGTTCTTCATGTTATTGATATGTTAATTTTATGGCCCAGAGGTAGAACCAAGGAGTGGTCTCTGAAATTTGGTTATCACTGACACAGATTATCCATCTGACAGTCAGCAATGAAATGAAAATAGAATGGTCTATTCACTATTGTCTCAGGAATTTGATGTGTGGGACAATTCTGAAGCCAGAAGACTTTAGAATTTTCAGTTGGGTGTGGGGGGCCTCAGTCACAGATTTCAAAGCCAGAGGACTTAGAATCACTGAATTGTTGTTATAACAGAAGCCCCTAAGGTCAAGGGACTCTAATATCACTGCTGTCTTCCCTAGAAGCTATATTACATCATTTCCCTCTCAAGCAGTGACACCCCAAATTCATTTGGGACAAAGGGATGGAGAGCTCATCTTCTGGTGCTGCTTCATGCTAATAAGGGGTGTAGAGCTGTCTCTGCCTAGTGGGGTCCAGACTGAGGAGGGGAGACAGGCAACTTGAAGACAGAGGCAGCAGCATTCAGAGGGGTGCTAAGTGTCAGGATTAATTAGCCGATTGTATTCAGGGTGAACAAATAGTTGGAAGTTCGTATCTTGGAGAGTGGAGGAAAGTAGTTTTCAGGAGGTTATAAAGAAGCTTCAAGGAAGGTGGTATAGAAGCATTATGAGTGAGTTTGCCAGAATAATTTTGGAATGGGATATCCTATAATTATTATGTGGGTAAGAGATCCTTTCTGGCAAGAAGACAGGGGGATAGTCAGGTTAGAGTTGTTCCTCTGGGGGGTATATACAAATGGGGTGATATTCAGGGTGGAGATGGTGATGTTTGGGAATAGGGCCTTTGCAAATATTGCATCAGGTCCCATGTGTGGGTTGTCTTGAGGATGTGGATGGCACACCCAACATTCCTGAGTGCCCCCACTGCCCACGGAGCTCCCTAGCCTGATTAAGGAGCTCTCTCCCCACTGTTAGGGGCCCACAGAGTGACACTGAGAGAAATGGAGAGAAAATACTAAGAGCAAAGCTCTCATCCTCAGAGTGTTGTTAAAGGTGCACCAGGAAAAGTGGCAAATAACAAGAAAGAAAGAAAGCTAGAGTGAGGGAGAGAAGGACACAGACAATTTCACCCTTTCCTTTTCTATCCAGTATTTTTCCCGGAGTCCTATAGAAGAGTAATTTTAGGTCCACTATAGGTTCACAGGGATATTCAAGAATACCTGAGGGACAAGAAGTAACAGGAATAACACTTTTAATTCTAGAAGCATGAATCCAGCTGGGGGGGAAACCTTTGATTTTGCACCCAATTCTCTTGAGTCTTCAGGCACAGTTGAGTAAAGACTCAAATGAGGATGTGATTCATTTTCTCCACCTTCTCAGAAGACTGAGGCCGCCAGGGAGAGTGGAGATGATAAGTAATCTTAAGTGTCTCAGCTACTTTTAAGTTATTTGAGAAATGAAGTCTGGGCCACAAAGAGCTGGACAGGCCAAAGCAAATGATTTCTTTTAGCAAACACTTTAATACCTCCTGAGGCTTCTCAGTCTTGCAAGGGAAGGCTTTTACCCAATTAGTAAAAGTGTGAACAAAACCCAAAAGTAGTTTGAAGCCCCCTGAGAGGGGTTATGAGTGTAAAATGTATTTGCTAGTCCTCCCCCAAAAAAGCCAGATAGGCTTCAAGAGGTGGGGGTGGGGGGAGGGGGAGAGACATTTAATGGCCCTTTCAGAATTTACAAGGGCACAAATTGGGCAGACCTGACAGATCTGTTTAATTGTTTCTTTTAGTTTATGAACAGTGAGATACATTTCTTTGCGGAAACAAGGGATTGGAAAGCATTTTTTTTCCTCAAGTAGATAGCATGGTGTAGGCCAAAAAGAAGTTTCCACTGACTTGTCTCTGCGATTAGAAACTGGCCTGAGAGTAAAAGGGTATACCACTTTCTGAGTTATATAAAGGGGTATAAGAATCAGAGAGCTCTGGAATTAAAGTTGCCATGGTCAGGAGCAGCAGGGGGAGCTGAATCTGCAAGCTCATTTCCCTTAGCCTGAAGTATCCTTCTGGTGTCCTTTACAAAAATAACAGAAACAAAAAAAAGGACAGCTTGCAATAGCTGTAGAATCCCTTGCATATTTAATAGGAGAATTTTTTGCTGTCAAAAGTCCCCTTTTTTCCCACAAAGCTCCACAAGTGTGTAAAATATGGAAAGCATATTTAGAGTCGGTATAGATTATTCACTCTCATTCCTTTCCCCAATTCTAAAACTCTAGTAAGGGCAATGAATTCAGCTTTCTGGGCAGAAGTCCTGGGGGAATGGCTTAGTTCCAAAGGACTATTGAGGGTCACCACAGAATAATCTGCCTTCCCCAGTAAAGACCCCCTAAGTCCTAGCCCTACCTTCCATCAATGTACAGGGTAAAAGGCCTTAAGTAGGACTAAGCCTGGGGCAAGAAATTAGTTTAGCTTTCAAGGTCTTAACAGACTGATAAGACTGTGTGGACCTTCAGACAAAGAAACTTCATAGCCCTGGATGGGGGAGGGCTGCAGCCAGAGAAGCCACTCAGGTAGGGCTGAAGATCAAGATACCTACATACTGGATAGCCAGGGCCTGTCCAAATGTGTGAGGGGCTGTCATGGAACTCCTGAAAGATTTCCATGTTATGGACATGACTGTCCATGTTAATTGGTCAGGAGTTTTATTCCCCTGGATTTGCCCCCTTCAAAGGCAAAAAGAAATTGTGAATCTTTATGCAATGGTATGTAAAGGAAAGCATTTTTAAGATCTAAGGTAGAAAACCACTGTGTCCCCTGGGATATCTGTATTGGGCCCATGACTTCCACTGACCATTTGCTCTGATTATAGAAATTTGCTATAAGAGAAAAAGCATATAATAGCATCCTTTAGGCCTCAGCCTGAGAGCACATACATGACAGGATAAAATATCCTTAGATCTCTTTTACAGATGATCATGCAGTAATAATTCTACCTCATAGCCAGACTCAGGAATAATCAGGTGGGAAACAAAGACAGAACTGGGAAACTGAGTCAGAAGCATCCCAACACAAGCAGAGGCTAAGGTTGTCCTCCCAACTCTTGCCCAGATAAGATGTCTATCTATGATAGTTCAGGAAGGCTGAGTAACTTATGGCATTTCTCTTGAATGGTGGGTTACTGATTTAATGATCAGGCAATTAAATGTAAAACTCAAAAAATTATCAGTTACAATTAGAGATTTTATCCCTAATGGCAAATTCTATTAATTAAGCCTTAGGGCTAGATACATTATTTTAAAAGTTTACCAGGACTTACACACATAGGAGATTTTGTTTAGTATGATTGATTTATGTTTAAACTTATCCTGGTACAAAGGATCAATCATTATACATGCTTATAAATTCTTGGCAAACTATAAAGCCTAAACAAGCTAATTTCTCAGGGCTGATGCTTACCCTGATGGTTTCAAGAAAACTGGAAAGCTTACAAATTAGGGGAAGTTGACAGAGACCCCAGGGAAGTGGCTGAGCTTGCTATTGCCCACCCCAACTATTCTTAGTGTTTTCATGGGTTTTGCTGTTTGATACCTCCCCCCACTCTGTGAAAGGGGAAAAAGCTGTTACGTACCTCATACATGTAGGTGAACTGTACATGTAGGTGAACTGATAATAATGATTTCACCTCACTCTTCTTGTTCCATACACAGTAATTATCAATTTTTGATTTAACATGATGACAATAACTCCAAATAACTTAGTTAACAGTTAAAAAATTTTCCTTATATTCAAATAGTCTTAGCTGTAGTTTTTATTCCCTTAAATACATTTCCCTTTTTTTTTTTTTAAGGAAGAAAACAAGACAATTCTTAAAATTGAGATAGAACAGATTTTAAAATTGACTTAATTCTAGTTAATGAGATTCCCTAGATTCTGACTAAATGTTCTAGACACTGAATTTTCATTTGGTAATTTTCCAATTTACTCAAATAATTTCTCTTTTGTGAGCCAGGCAAAGGCGTAAAGATGAATGTTTTTTAGTGACAGGAGCCTCAAAAGTCTGACTCTAGATAACAAGAGTTTTTAAAGTAGTAGCAAACTGTTTTTCTGTTTTCCTAAAATTCCCAAACTCTTCTGTCAACACTATCAGTGCAAATAGATTACATTTTACCTATCCTTTTAATGGGTTTTAATTAGAGATCCTTTAAAATTGCTTTTAATATCATATCTCAGACAAATTTCCAAATTACTTTTACACATACATAGAAATCATTTATCTGTTCGTCAAGTCTAAAATAAAAAGAAACCCATAAGATATGAAGCAATTATATCCAATAAAGCAGTTAAAATTCATATAGCATATTTTATGCTAAACACTTTTGCAATCGTGTGGTCTTCACAAAAACTATTATTTACTTTTATAAATCAGAAAACAGAGATAAAATAATTTGCCATAAATTACATAGCTAATTCATATACACAATTGAAATAGAGAATGGTGGTCTTACCAAATGCAGAAGCTGACTGGCTTTCTCAACTCACACTGCCATGCTGTGTGGTGGTACCAGAGGTATCAGAATTCTTGCCAGGTAATTCCTGAACAGAACCTGCTGCAAGCTGGGGTGAGTGGTACCCTTTAATAGTAGTTTCAGGTGTCAGGGTTCAGAGACTGCTAACAATGGAATCTGACCCCCACTCTACTCCTATTCCCCCAAGCTGAGTTAGGGAGGTGATTGGGAAAGTTTGTCTGGGGTCCCCACAGATGCTTCCTCTATTTCTACAGATGAAGCAGAATTTGAGTTTTAATCTGATCTGAGATGAGAGGACTGAAACAGAGGAACTTGGACTACATTGATCTTGTTAGCAGTCATCAAAAAACACTCAGAACTTCCGAGAATAGAATGAAGACTATCTTTTAATACCTTCTGGCATGCTTTCCCAAAGGAACAGACGGGGACTCCAGACAAGAGGAGCCGAGGTTAGCAAAAAGTTGCTATTTACTCAGTTTGTTTTTCTTTTTTCTTTTCTTTCAGAATGCAGTAAATTCCTGGAATTATCCCTAATGTTTCAGAAATTTTTCTCACAATCTTAAAATGATGAATTGCTAAACTTCCTAATCATTGCTTTCAAAATTTTGAGAATCTACTAAGATATTATTTTACGTTTAATTAGCTAACTTTTTTGTGTAGCAACCAACTTGGTCAGAGCTAAAGTCCACAGGAAAAAGTTAGGCTTTTAAAGAAATTTTCCCAGCATTCCAAATACAGCCTAGAGTTTTTCTTACTGGTTGCATTTCAAATCTTTCCAGGTAACAAAATCTAGTTTATGGGACTAATATAACATAGACATTCTGCACAGAGAAGCAGACACAGACAAAATGACATGAAAGAGGACTTTCCCATCTTTGCCAAAAGCCATAAAATTTTGGCAAAAGCTATCCTATAGCACTTTGTCTTTTCTGGCATCCCAGAGATGGTGAGAGAGTAGAAAAGGTTTCCTAAAAACTTTCTCCCAAATTGCAAGAATTTCCCATTCTAAATGTCCCCAGTCAAGGAAAACTTCTGTGCAAGGAGCTGATGGTAACCCAGACAAGTCTTCTCCCATTGGTTTGGGATGTCCTAGCTATAGAACTGTGGAAGAATAAAATGGGGGTCTTACCTTGCCAATGAGGGAATCAAATCAGGAGAGGTCAGATTCTCCCTGTATGGGCCATGAAGGGAACCCCCAAAGGTTGAGGTCACAGACTGGTATTGCAAGGTGTCTCAAAAGAATTTACAGGTTTGAACCCATTTCTTAGTCAAGGGGCAAAGTTTATTGTAATTGTAAGGTCAATTAGAAGCAGTCTAAATTCCAAGAAAATTTAGCAAAGATACAGAAGCAAGAAGACACATTTATCTAATTCTTTATGGTAAGATGGTATATATATATATATATATATATATATATATATATATATATATATATATATACTAATTTTATAGCCCAGAAATCGAACTGAGAAGGGATCTCTGGAATTTGGCTATCATTGACCAATAGATTATCCTTCTGAAAGACAATGAACTGAGGAGTAGTCTATTCACTTTTGTCTCAGGAGTTTGATTTGTGGGACTATCCTAAAACTGGAAGATTTTAGAATTTTCAGATTGGGTGTGGGGGGCCTCAATCACAGATTTTAAATCTAGAGGACATAGAATCACTGACTTATTGTTAGAACAGAAGTTCCTAAGGTCAAAGGACCTTAAAATTATTGCTATATCTCCTAGAAGCTATATTATATCAATTTTGCTCTCTCCCTAAGAGCAAAATTCCTAAATCCAGTCCGAGATCATCTACCCAAATCTCCTCTGACTTTGTCCTTCAAGTACTTTTCCAGCTTATAATTGTTCTTATCCATGAAACATTTCTCCAATTTCTCCCTATATTATCCTTAAAGCATTTCCCAAATTTTATACTTCAAAACAGATTCTTTCAAAACCTCCCTTATTTCTCTCTTTCTTTGTTTCTTTTTATAACTTTTTTTATAATGTTTCTTTGTTTCTGTTTCATTTATAAAAATTTCCCATTCCCAAAATATGGTACAAAATTGTATTTGGATTTTGTCACAGATATTTACTCATTAATAAAGGTACCTTTTGACAGGGAGAACACTTCACTATGATTATCAATCTTTACACTTCATCTTTGCTCTTCCATGAACCTTATCATGTGACTACATTACTGTGGCCAAAACATATCTTTACTCAGATACCAGCCTTCTGATGAAGCTCCGATGCCTTCTTTTTGTCTGCTTCCCTAAGTCCTACATATCAATGAATGCATGGATGAATGAATGAAATATTTATTTATATGTTCTATGTTTCTGGCACTGTGCTAAGTATTGAAGACATAAATGGAAAAACAAGCTATCCCCTATTCTCAAGAAGCTCAGTTCTGTCAATAGCTAGGAGATTCTAAATGCAAATGAGCTGGAAAGCCCTATTTTTTTTTTTTTTGTGTGTGTGTGTAATGTCAATTCAGATGCTAATGCATTTTCTTTCATATTATTTGCATTGAAAAAATTATATCAGCTAGTTATACTGAACCATCCTGAACCATTTGACAATATCAAAGACTTGTTTTGAAGGATTATATTCTAGGCGCTCAAAAGCTGTGTCTCCTTTGGAATTGGGAGCTATATCCACAGAATAGCTGCCCAGTTACAACTCTTCAATTAGTTTTTTTTCTCTAGAAAATGGCCATGATGTTTGTTTACTAGCACTAATGGTGATCTGAAGTTCTAGCTCAGTATATAAAGGACTAGACAAAAGTTTTAAAACGGAAAACATATTAGCATAAAAAATTGGTTTAATAAGTAGGAAGGTAGGATTTTGGATATGTTATTAGTTTTGCCATCCATTGCTACCTTTCCTATCCTTAAAAATAAGTTCTAATTCTCTGAGTTTTTAGGAATAGATTCAAATTTATGACATTAATGAGGTCCTGGATTCCTAGGTAGAGTTGGCAGGGAGAGCCTGGAGTACTGATAAAATTACTCCCTGAGGGAGTATTTAAAAAGGATCAATTTAACATTATTCACTCTCTATGGAGTTTGTGGGTAGCCCCACCTTTCTATGTCCAGTCTGAAATTTAGAAAGACACTTGACACTGAAATTCAGGTATTAAGGAAAATTTATTAAAGGAGAATCTTCAGGAATCATTTTAGTGTTTCTGTTCAGAAGTTGGTTCCATTCCTCTTTGGGAAGGGGGAGCACTTAGTAGAGAAGTAAGAGAAGCTTTATACTTGTAATCTTGGAGCAGTCCCCTCTCTTCAGAGAATGGATTGGTTCATTGCTCCCAGGTAATAATATTTCTGTGTTCCAACTCTATGTTTCCCTTTAAATATGTATAAACATGTGCCATGTTCAAAAATAGTGGTGTGTTGTTTAATATGCAGTTAATAGAAAATTGTGACAAAAAGGAATAAAAAAATAATAAATGGTTCTTTCTAGGTTTTGTGAAATGAGACAGTGAGATATTTGGATATTTACTGAGGAGGTGATCAGATATTAGAAAACTTGAAATCCATAAGCATTTTGTTATTGTGTAATGCTGAAGAAACTGAGCAAGACAGAGATTAGAGACCAATTCAATAATTTATTAAATGGAGAGAAATACTGGGACCAATGGATCCATGTTGATCCCAGGGCTAGACAAGACTATCATCTCAAGGAGTCAACCCCAAGTATCTGGGCAGCAAGCTTTTTATGGAATAACAAGAACAATGACATTACTGATATTCTAATGACATCTGAAATGGATAAACCTTTATCTTGTCAAACATTAAGGAATGCCTATACAACCTTTATCTCAAACATTAAGAGGGGATGGTTATAACCTAAGGCAGAATACCGAAATAGGACAATTGAGGAAATGGGTCACCCCATAAAAAGGGAACTTTGGCATAACAATTGCTGTTGTTTAACTATAGTTTGGAAGATAATTTGCAGAAATAAAGAATATACTGAAAAAAAAAATTAAAAAGCACCATATACTTTTGTTTTAGTTTTTAAGAAATAGCATTATAAGATTGGAGCAAAATAAAAGCCAATAAATCTGGTGCCCAGGATAATCATCAATGAAATACATATTTTTTTTATTAAAGCTTTTTGATTTTCAAAACATATACATGGATAATTTATCTTTTTTCATTTCCTGAGGAAATTATGATTAAGTGACTTGCCCAGGGTCACACAGCTAGGAAGTGTGAAGTGTTTGAGACCAGATTTGAACTCAGGTCCTCCTGACTTCAGGGCTGTGCTCTATCCACTGCACCACCTAGCTGTCCCATGGATAATTTTTCAACTTTAATCTTTGCAAAACCTTGTGTTCCAATTTTTCCCCACCTTCCCCCCACCTTCTCCCCTAGATGTCAAGTAATCCAATTTTTGTTAAACATGATTAAAATACATGTTAAATCTAATATATGCATACATATTTATACAATTATCTTGCTGCATAAGAAAAGAAAGTAAAATGCAAGCAAACAACAGCAAAAAGAGTGAAAATGCTATGTTGTGATTCACTCTCACTTCCCACAATCCTCTCTCTGGGTGTAGATGGCTCTCTTCATCACAAGTTCATTGGACCTGGCCTGGATCCATGTCCATTGGAATTGATTATTTTATATATATATATATATATATATATATATATATATATATATATACACACACACACACACACAGAGACATATTTATATCTATATCTATATCTATATATCTGTGTATATATATCTTGTTGTTGCTGTATACAATGATCTCTTGGTTCTTCTCATTTCACTTAGCATCAGTTCATGTAAGTCTCTTCAGGCCTCTCTCAAATCATCCTGCTGATTGTTTCTTATAGAACAATAATATTCCACAACATTCAGATACCATAACTTATTCATCCATTCTTCAACGTTCAGTTTTCAGTTTCTTGACACTAAAAAGTTATTCTCAAATGACGTTTGAAGTCAAATTCAGTTGGGGAAATTGATATAGGACCCTAGGACTAAAGACCTTTTTATGGGTAGAGATGCTGGGATAGTACCTATTGTAATGAGGAAGCCAAGACCCTGGTTCCAGTGATACTAATAGGAAAGCTACAATGAGAAAAACAATAGCATAGTACTGGGGACACTTCAACAAGAAGAAAAATCAGACTGAGATCAAGCCTGGGAGGATCTCCACTTTACCTTAATAAAACTTCTTAGTGAGAATGGGAATTATGGGAATGACAGTATCTGTTATTGAGGAATGTCAGGGAGTCTTCTCAACTTGTCTTTTTGAGTCGCTATATTTTCCAGAAACATTGGACACAGAGCATGCAAGAGCATGTGTCAACAAAAGAGCCACCCTGAGCTGACTTATTTGTTGCTTGTATTCCAGGCTGGAATCCCCTTGTGTTCCTGAAACTAGTCTGCTGTACTAGGCTGAGAAACTGCATGTACAGCTGGAGCCCTTTAAATAGACTTTTCTATCCTCATCTTCTAGCAGTTACCAGGGGAAAATAATTCATTCAGCTTTTGCCACCACCTTGCTCCTCCCTTTCCTACTTCTACTTCATCTTTTCCCTCTTTAGGAAGAAATTTTTGTCTTCTCTTCCTTTCTGTCTTTCCTTATTGACATAAATCTGCAAACTTCTGTATATCTCTGTTCTGACTTGAGGGTTCCACATGCCTTGTTATTTCTCTTATAATAAATCTGTTGCAAAGCAGTGTCTCATAAACTTGTGATACTGTTTTTGGTTAATTAATTATTCTTACTTACTGGGAACTACCTTCAGATACTTCAGCCAGCTGAAGGAATAAAGGATGTCTTCACTTTCCAAATTCTAACACAGTGTGGCAAAGCAATAGTCATCCTGCCCTAGTTTAACTCTGAGCTTCTTATGAAGAGGAAATTCAAAGTCTCCCTTAGACACTTTTGATCTTGGTTAATCTGAGCATATATAGTTTCTTTGTTTCATGGATCTCTCATGCATTTGGAGGGTTGCTTGCTAGATCCACATAACCTAAAAGGACCTTGAAAAAATTCATTTTGCTCCTGGCAAAGGAACGTGCCCATGACCATACTGATAGCTGTGATGGTTTGTGAAATTTGTATGGTAACAGTTCCCTTCCAGGACAAAAGTTCACTACAAACTGCATTGGGAATAAGAGTGAGAAATCTAAAATGCTTAATTTTTATCCATGTCACACATTGCCATTATCAGGTCATCTCTTCATTGGAAGGGCACATAGAAATCCCCAGAAAGTGTAAACTAGAAGATGTATTTCTTCAAAGAGAAAATTTTAGTAGTACTTACCTGATGATTTTTCTATAATTTGAATTTAAATCCTTTCTTATTAATAAATTTTAAAACAATCTAAAATTGTCTTTGAAAAGAGCTAAAATTTTCAATGGTGTCTTTAATATAATTTCAAAATCAAAGAAAAAATCATTCTAGTTTAAACTAGGCTAAACTTTTTTTTGTTGTTGTTATAGGGTTGCAAGGTGAGATCAAGAATCACTCTAATGTGAAAATTAAAATAAATCTTTAAAGCTTCATTCATTCTATAAGAATTAATTAAGTATTTTTTGTGCATACTAGATGTTAAGCATTGGGCCACAGAGGGGGAAAAAAAAACAGTTTGTAGAACAGGGGAATTTGGAATGACTTTCCCCAGAAAAAAAAACCATGTTGTAAATGATAACTGTTTCAAGGCTAACATACAAGGGTCTCTTTAGCCCATGAGATAATTATGTGTGAATGAAAACTAGCAAAAATAATATCATTGTAATAATATTTGTAATTATAAAATAAAATTATGAACTTGAATTGATAGCATCAATACTTAATGAAATCAACAACATTCTTTAATTAGAGAATGAAGGTGGAGGTTACCAAAGATGTTTTAAAAAGAACTGTGTAAAGCATCAATGACTTAATAAGTAGCACATAAAAAGTGAGACGATGCCTAAAATGAGGGGGTGCAGAAGATAGAGCACAACATATGGCATCAAGAAGCCTAGAGTTCAAATCCAGCCTCAAATATTTATCAACAGGATGAGGCTAGGCAAATAAATCCCTTTTATCTTTTTCAACTTCAGTTTCATTATGTGTAAAATGATTTGTCCAAAGAAACACTGTTAATGATTAGACTAAGACTTCAACACAGAATTTCATGACTCAAGAACTATGATTTTGCTACTATACTATCTTACTTGATAATAGTTACTTGTTTTCAGAATTTGGGGTGTTACTTTTATTTGATGAAAGCACATTCTTATCAATACTCAAACTTATCAGCAATAGATTCAGAAACATAATAGAGAGATATAGAAAAAGGGGAAATGGATATAAAGGAGATAGTGTAGTGTAGAACTTTTTTTTTTAACTCATGACAAGATAAAAAGAAGTTATTCATGGGTATGTGTGTGAAATATTCTCAGAGATAAAATTATCTGAACTATGAATGGTGAAAGAACAAGGCCTATGGGTACATATTTCCCCTAGTTCAGGAAATGTAAATATATATATATATATATATATATATATATATATATATATATATATATAATGAATTAATTTTGAGTTGGTTGATTAGTTGATTGGTTGATTGGTCACTCACAGGGGTCCTCAAACTACGGCCTGTGGGCCAGATGTGGCAGCTGAGGTTGATTATCCCTCTCACCCAGGGCTATGAAGTTTCTTTATTTAAAGGCCCACAAAACAAAGTTTTTGTTTTTACTATAGTCCGACCCTCCAACAGTCTGAGGGACAGTGAACTGGCCCCCTATTTAAAAAGTTTGAGGACCCCTGACTCAGTGTATGAGGTGCCAGGAAATAGAATTCCTAGTGTAGAAGAATTCCCTACCATTGCATAACAGTAACTGATACCTGGTTTCAAATGTAACTAATAGATTTAGAATTGTATGGAAAACTGAGTTGTCTCACACAGACTCATGTACACACACACACACACACACACACACACACATACACACACACACACACACACGCACGCGCGCGCGCCCGGTTTTGTGACTATAGAGTTGGCTTTGCATATGTGATCCTTGGCAAGTTGCTTAATCTTTCAATATTTTAGACAGCTTAATTTTTTCTTTTTTGTTTAACCTGATATTTTATATGTTTAAATTACTCACATATTTTCAATACTTTTAAAATGTCTTTTTCTGATTATACATATATATTAACTTGCTTAATACATATTTCTTTATGAATAAAAACAAAAGGGAAAAACTAGGAGAGAGAAAAAAAAACAGAAAAAAGAGGTAAACATAGGATGTGTTCATTTACATTCAATCTCCACAGGTCTTGATTGAATGCAGATGGTGTTTTCTATCCAAAGTCTATTGGGGTTGTTTTTGATCACTGAACTGCTGAGAAGAACCAAATCTTTCAGAGTAGATCATCACACAAATCTTGTTGTTACTGAGTACAATGTATTTCTGATTCTGATATATTCCTCATTCTGCTTGTTTCTTTCAGCATAAGTTCATGTAAATCTATTCAGGTCTTTCTAAAATCAGTTTTTTTTTTAATAGAACAATAATATTCCATTACTTTCATATGCTACAGCTTATTCTTCCTTTCCTCAATTGATGGGCATCTGTTCATTTTCCAATTCTTTGCCACAAAAAAGATACTGCTACAAACATTTTAGCACATGTGAGTTTTTATCCCTCCTCTATGGTTTCTTTGGGATACAGACTCAGTAGAGGTCTGCTGGATTAAAGGATATTCAGAGTTTTATAGCCCTTTGGCAATAATTCCAAATTACTCTCCAGAATGACTGGATCATTTTACAACTCCACCAACAATGCATTAGTGCAGTTTTCTCACATCCCCTCCAATATTTGTCATTATTTTTTCCTGACATTTTATCTGGTCTGAGAGGTGTGAGGTGATATCTCAGAGTTGTTTTTCTTTTTTTTAATTTGCATTTTTCTAATCAATAGTGATTTAGATATTTTTCATATGACTATAGATGACTTTAATTTTGTCATCTGAAAATTATCTGTTCATATTCTTTGACCATTTATCAACTGGAAAATGACTTGTATTCTTGTAAATGACAAAATTCTTTATATATTTTGGAAATTAAACCTTTATCAGAAACACTGGCAGTAATTTTTTTCCCAGATGTGCATTTCCCTTTTAATCTTGTTTGTGCTAGCTTTATTTGTACAAAATGCTTTTGATTTAATGTAATCAAAGTAGTTCATTTTGTATTTCATAATGTTCTTTAGTTCTTCGTTAGTCATAAATTCCTCCCTTCGAAATGAATGCAAACTGTTTGCATTTTTGTTTTTCTTCCCAGGTTATTTTTACCTTCTGAATCCAATTCTTCCTGTGTGACAAGAGAACTGTTTGGTTCTGCACAATATATTGTATCTAGGATATACTGTGACATATTTAACATGTATAGGATTGCTTGCCATCTGGGGGAGGGAGTGGAGGAAGAGAGGGGAAAAGTTGGAACAGAAGTGAGTGCAAGGGATCATGTTGTAAAAAATTACCCAGGCATGGGTTCTGTCAATAAAAAGTTATAATTATTAAAAAAATAATAATAATAAATAAAGAAATAAATTCCTCCCTTCCCCAAAGATCTGATAAGTAAATTATCCCTAGCTTTCCTAATTTGCTTATGGTATCACTTTTTACTCCAAAATCATATATCATTTTGCCCTTATTTTGGTATGGGGTATGAGATTTAGGTCTATGCTGAATTTCTGACATATTATTTTCCAGGTTTACCAGCAATTTTTGTGCAATAATGAGTTCTTATCCCAAAGCTGGAAGTTGGGGGTTTATCAAATACTAAATTAATGTAGTCATTGATTATTGTGTCATGTATATTTAATTTATTTCATTGATCTATCACTTTATTTTTTAGCTAGTACCAAATGGTTTTGATAACTGCTGCTTTTTAATATGATTTTAGATCTGGTACTGATAGCAACCATTCTTTGTATTATTTTTTTTTCATTAATTCCATTGATATTTTTGACCTTTTGTTCTTCCAGATAAATTTTGTCCCTGTTTTTCCTAGCTATATAATATATATATTGGCAGTTTGGTATAACACTGAACAAGTAGACCAATTTAGGTAAATTGTAATTTTTATTATCTTAGTTTAGCCTATCCATGAGTAATAGATATTTTTTTTTGAGATTTTTATTTATGTTAGAAGAGTTTTGTAATTGCGTTCATATAGTTCCTGGGTTTGTCTTAGCAGATAGACACCCACTTATTTTATTTTGATTAAAAGTTATTTTAAATGGAATTTCTCTTTCTATCGCTTGCTTCTAGGTTTTGTTGGTAATATATAGAAATACTGATGATTTGTGTGGTTTTATTTTATAACCTGCAACTTTGCTAAAGCTGTTAATTGTTTCAAGTAGGTTTTTGGATGATTTTCAAGGATTCTGTAAGTATATCATTGTATCATCTGCTAAGAGAGAGAGTTTTATCTCATCGCTTATTCTAATTCTTTTAATTTCTTTTTCTTTTCTTATTGCCAAGGCCAACATTTCTAGTGCAATATTGAATGATACTGGTGATAGTGGACATCATTGTTTCATCCCTGATTTTATTGGGAAGGAATCTAGCTTCTAAAATTATAATTATAAGCATTACAAATAATGCTTGCTGTTGGTTTTAGATAGATACTGATTATTATTTTAAGAGAAACTCTCTTTATTCCTGTGCTCTCTAGTGTTTCTAATAGGAATAGATACTATATATCATCAAAGCTTTTTCTGCATCTATTGAAATTATCATATGATTTCTATTGCTTTTCTCTTTAATATGGTCGATTATCACAATAATTTTCCTGATATTGAAATCCCTGCATTCTTACTATAAATCCCACTTGGTCATAGTGCATTATCCTAATTATCTCCAGGACCAGATGGAAATTATTTTGGGGGGAGTTCATTGATGATTTATTCAATTTCTTTTTTCTGAAATGAGACTATTCAGGGAATTTCTTTCTATTTCTGTTAATCAGGGAAATTTATATTTTTGTAAATATTCATCCATTTCAGTTGGATTGTCAGACTTGCTGGCATATAGTTGGGCCAAATAGCTGCCAATTATTGCTTTAATTTCTTTTTCTTTGGTGATATGTTCACCCTTTCCATTTTTGATGCTGGTAATTTGATTTTTTCTTTTTCTTTTCTAATCAAATTAACCAAAACTTTATCTATTTTGTTGGCTTTCTCATAAAAGCAACTCTGTTTGTTAATTAATTAATAATTAATAGTTAATCATTAATTAAAATAAAATTTTGTTAATTAAACTATTTAATTAACTTATTAATTATTCAATAGTTTTCTTCATTTCAATTTTATTTATCTCTCCTTTGAGTTTCAGAATTTCTAATTTGGTATTTAATTGGGAGTTTTTAATTTTTTCTTTTTTTTTTTTAGGTTTTTTAGTTGTATGCCCAATTCATTCATCTCCTCTTTTTATGTTTTATTCATATAGCTATTTAAAGACAAAATTTCCCCTAAAAACTGCTTTGGCTGCATCCCATAAGTTTTAGTATGTTGTCTCATTACTGTTAATCTCTTGGTTGAAATTATGGATTGTTTCTATGATTTGTTGACTGATCTACTCATTCTTTAGAATTAAATTATTTTATTTCCAATTAGTTTTTAGTCTATCTTTCCTTGGCCTTTATTGAAAATAAATTTTATTGCATTGTGGTCTGAAAGGGAAGCGTTTACTATCTCTGCTCTTCTGCATTTGATTATGAGATTTTTATGTTCATTCATTCTGTAGGTACCATGTACTGCCTAGGAAAAAGTGCCTTTCTTTCTGTCCTTATTTTTTCCCCCAGAGTTCTATCATATATAAGTTTTCTCTTTCTTGTTTATTTTGTTGTTAGATTTGCTTCACTCTGAGAAGGGAAGATTTAGGTCCCCCAATAATAGAGTTTTGCTCCCTATTTCTTCTGTAACTAGCTTAGTATCTTCTCTAAGAATTTGGATATGCTATCACTTGGTGCATATATATTTAATATCATTAATAATCATTGTTTACAGTACCTTTTATCAAGAGGTATTTTTTTCCCTTATCTCTATTAATTAGATCTATTTTTACTTTTGTTTTTATTTGAGATCAGAATTGCTTCCTCTGCTTTTTTTTTTTTTTTTTTTTTTGCTTTAGCTGAAGCATAATAAATTCTATTCCAGACTTTTACCTTTAATCTGTATGTGTCTCTTTGTGTCAAATGTGTTTTGTGTAAACAACATATCATCGGATTCTGACTTTTAATCCACTTTGCTATTTACTTCCTTTTTATGGAAAAGCTTATTCCATTCACATTCACAGTTATGATCACCAGCTCTGTTTTGCTCTCCATTCTATTTTATCTCTTGCATATATTTTGTTCTCTCTTTCCATCCTGTCACTCCTTAGCAGTGTTTTGTTTTTAATCCATCCTTACCATCACCTGACCTAGTTTCTATCATCCCTCCCTACCTTGTCTTTCCCCTTTCTCTTATTATTTCTGACATCCCTTTCATCCAATTCTCCCTTTTCTTTTCCCTTTCTCCTTCTACATTTTTCTACATTTCTACATTTTTATAAGGTAAGATAAATTTCAGTACCCAAATGGATGATTCAGTTATTCCCTCTTTGAGCCAAAACTGCTGAGATCAATCTTAGGACAATGCTCATCCCCCTCCTTTCTTTCCCTCTATTGTAATAAATCTTTTGTGAATCTTCATGTGATCTAATTTGTCCTATAATATCTTCCTTTCCTTGTCTCCCTGTAGTCCTTTCTCACCCCTTAAATGTTTTTTTCCTTGATATCATCACATATGTCCATTGTCCATAATGTCCATTCACAACCACACCCTTTGTTCAATGATGGCATCTCTATCTGCCTCAATAACAGATACAGTTCTTAAGAGTTACAGTTATCATTTTCCTATCTAGGGATACAAACAGTTTTAACCTTTAAGTAATATGTGTATGTATATACATATATACATATATACATACATATAAACTGCCAGGTCCTGAGTAATCCTGACTGTTGCTCCTTGATACTTGAATTGCTTTTGTCTGGCAACTTGCAGTATTTTTAACTTGAGATTGTATTTCTGGAGTTTTGTAACAATGTTTCATGGTATTTTTCCATGTGCAAGCTCTTTCTAAAGGTGATGAATGGATTGTTTCAATGAGTATTTCCCCCTCTAGAATATTGGGACAGTTTTCCTTAATTATTTCTTGAAAAATGCTATCCAGAGTCTTTTTTTTTTTTTTTTTTTTTTTTTTTTTTTTTTTTTTTTTTTTTTTTTTTTTGTCATTGCTTTCAGATAGACCAATAATTTTTAAATTGTCTATTTTGGATATATTTTCCAAGTATCAGATGTTGTTTTTTAGATGTTGTTTTCTTTAGTGATTTTTTTTTTTTTTTGCATTTGGCCAATTGTATTTTTTAAGGAATTGCCTTCCTTTTCCAAGCTGTTTATTCTTTCTTGCATAACTCTCATTTCCCATTTTTCTTCTATCTCTCTTATTTGCCTTTTAAAATATTTTATGAGCACTTCCAAGAATACTCTTTAGGGTTGAGACTAATTCATCTCATTCTTTGACATTTCCTCCATGGAATTGTCTGAGTTGGTGTGAAGGTTCTTTTCTGTTTCTTGCTCATTTTCTTTCTTTTTCTTTTTGTATTTCTTATTTTTTTTTTTCCTTTAATAGTTGAACTCTGCTCCTGGAGGAAAGAGGATGCTATCTCAAGCTCACTGTACAGTTCTGAGCCTTGGTTTTGAACACAGATGCCCCTTGTGTTTGGTGTTTTTCTAATAGTAATGGTAGCTTTATCTGATCTTTCCAGGAAAATCCTGGTTTCCCAGAAGTTGCCTTCTGAGTTCATACTGGGAGCTGCCCTACTGGTTTGCTCCTCTACTGAACCAGGATTGAGAGTCTAAGTTGCTGATCTGCTATGTTTAAAATGCTCTCCCTGGCTTTCTTGGACATTATCTGAGCTGAGCTGAATATCCCTTTCATTTTAGTGGGACTAACCTTTTTTTTTTTAAGTTTTCCTGGAACTGAAGAGTGATTTCATTCCATCATACTCTGTTCAGAGGCTTGCTTTCATATAGTTTTCAAGAGAAACAGGGAGATTTTGAGCACTTTCCTGACTTCACTCTACCTTTGTGGCTCCATGCTTCTAGACAGCTTTTTTAAAGTTATGAGAAAAGGTGTCATCCTTCATTGGAAAGCAGGCAGTTTCCTCAATCTAGAATTCCATAATAAATGTTAAATCACAGGTCTATTCCCTAACTTAATAGCTAGCTAGCTAGACAGATGGATAAATGGGGAGGGGAGGGAGGAACAAGACTGGGGGGGGGGGTAGAGAGAGAGAGAGAGAAAGAGAGAGAGAGAGAAGAGACTATGGATATACACACACATATATATATTTGTGTGTGTATATGTATTATATATATGTGTGTGTGTGTGTATGTGTGTATCTATAAATAAACTTTAAGTTGAATCCAGAGATATATAAATTCAGAATCTTTGTCAGACATAAATTATTATTCTAAGTATTTAATCTAAACTATTGTGATGGAAGCTAAGAAAACAGCTGGAAGGTGCAAAATCCCATCATTGTTGAAAAATTGGCAATTACAGAAGAGAACCATCAGTGATTCTCTGTCCTCCACATGGGTTTATATTTCAGAATACAAGGGCATTTCCTGGTGCTTTCCCAAGACAGCCATCTTTTTTTTAAAGATGAAAGTTTCTGGATTTCAATCAATTTTATAGGCATATATAAGACTCCTAAAGGAAGTGCAATACAAACTAGCTCTACTCTCTACTTTACTCTGGGGAATGTGTATTCCCTAAGAGCAGAGGAGAGAAACTTCTTTCATCTCCTCCTCTCTTATTCTGTCTGAGTCTCCTCTCATTTTTTATATTCATCTTGGCATGGAAGAAAGGAATATGATCCCTCTCTCCCATATCCGTAGTTGATCTGGTTGTCTAGAATAACCCTTTTCTTTAAGAAGTGGCAGAGTAGGCTCATGGAGCTTTAAGTCATGCAAATTTTAGGGCTTTCAGCCTCTATGTCAAGATTGTATTCTCAAGTCAAGTAGTATCCTAAGCTCCCTGCCTTACTGCCTATCCAAGTGGCCAATTTTAGTTATTTTAAATGGAATAATTGATGTTTAGCAAAAGATCTTAATGATAATTTTTCCTACCTTGGAGGAAAAAAATAAACCAAAATGAACAATCATTATGCTCCATAGTAGCCTAATTTGGTAAATGAGAGTTTCTACAGATGAATTTAAAGTCCTTTCCAGTTCTGGAAGATTCACAAAGCATTCTCTTTGTGATCCAGAGAGGGATGTAGTAAAAGCAAATGATATTGTAGATTCTAAATTTTTACACATAATTATTACTGATCCATATTTTACAGATGAATAAAACGAATTTTAGAGACTTGCCCAGTGTTGTACACTGTACAGGACAAGTCTGACCTACAATCAGAATCTACTGTTTCTATTTCTACTGCTGTTTCTATTTTACTATAAAGTAATAGTCCTATTTTATTCTAAATCTCATTGTTAATTTAAGACAGGGACTAGAACCACTGCATCATTATAACCTTTCAACTTGTTACCTAAAAAGATATCTACTGAGGGATAAAAGATATATATGGACCATGTTGTTCATTCTTAAAGAGGTCCATGACATCAAGAAGGTGATGGCATGACATGGCAAGTGAGTTGGATGTAGTGAGGATGGACTTTGCAGTCATTAGCCTCACTCTGTTCCAGAGTCATGCTAGCAGTCATTTAACTGGATGGAGAGGTATTCTCTTTTCTTGAAAAAATAGATCTTCCTTCAAAAACATTCTAGGTTTCACCATGTCCTGCTCTTCTCTTCATGAAACAGAAATAGGCAGAAGAAGATCCAATGAAAAGATAATATCTGCCTCTTTTTCTTTTTTTACGTTTTTGTTTTTTTCCTTCCAAGTCTCTATCTCTCTATTAGATGATTCACCATCAGAGGACTTCGTTTTTCTAAACTATCAGTAGCTTAACAACAAATTATTGGATAAGTGAAAATCTCAATGGTAAGAAAGAACAAAGAAAGGAGATTTTGCAAAAATCTTGATTTTCAGTGAAATTTTTAAATATTTGTTGGACTGTTAAATAAAACAACAGAATAACAACAATAATAAAGAAATCAGAGATCTTGTTCAATAATCTTACATATTAAGTAATCTCATACATTTGTTATCAGGAAATATTTTAACAACATTAATAATAAATTTATATTTTTAATTTAAATTATTTTTTTGTTTTTATTTCCCTTTTATCTCTAGCTTTTTCCACCACAACCAGAGACTAATCTTTTATGACAAATAAAAATGGGAAAAAGCAATTTAGCTGCAATATTCCACAATATTAATGTGACTCCAAGCAACTCATTTAACTTTAGTTTGACTGAGGTTCCTCATTTGTATAATGAGGATAATAATCATACCTAATTTCCAGGGTTGTTATGAGAAAGAGATGAGATAATAATTATAAAACACTTAATAAAATATCTAGTATATCATAGGCACTATGTAAATGTTAGCAATGATGATGTAATACAATTTTTAATTATGCTCCAAATAATGGATATTTGCCTTGTATACACTTATTTTTAACAATAACAACAATGACAAGAATAAAGCTGTTATAAATATAAATGATAAATGTGGAATTTTTCCATTTGGGGCATTTTAATATATATGTATCTATTAGTGAGATCTCTGCATCAAAGAATATGGATATTTCAGAATAGGCACGCTAACTGCTTTCCATAATGTTGGGATCAGTTTTCAACACCATGATCTCCTCTAAGAATTTTAATAGCACCTGAAGTAATCTTCCTATGGTATGGCCTGCCTGGTTAGTGTCAAAGTTGACATTTTCTCATAGTTGTAACTTCTTGATTGATTGGTTTTAGTTTTTGGCTTATCAGATTAAATTATTCTAGGGCATTTATAAAGAGACAATGTTCAATACAATTTTAGGATTAATTGGGAAATCAAGGATCAATGATGTGATTGGTCATGAATATGATAAATAGTATAGAAGGTTCCTGGGCTCTGAAAGACACATCTGTGCTTCTCAATTGTGAGTTGCCTTTCAATTTGTTTGTTTAAGTGCACCTTTAAGTTTGTGTGTCTAAGATTTTATGTTATCTCATCAACCTCTTCTAGGACTACAATGTCATGGATTATTTTCCAGAATTCTCAAGCATCAATTTGTTACATTCTAACTTATGTCTAGAAGCCTTAACATATGTTTTCTGAATAAGTAAGTTTCATAACTGTTTTTTCCCTGAAACATCAGCATACTGATCAATTAAGCAGAAAGCTTTGCAATAATGAACGCAAAAACAAAACAAAACAAAACAAAACCAAAAATAAGCAAATTTCATTAGTCAGAGTTTGAAAGTATTGAGACATGTACAGAAAATACACATAAACAACAACTAATGTGTTTCAGAAGAATCCTTAGCAGCTATTTAATTATCATGTAAAGTAAACTATGTGGTCACACCATTTATGTTCCTTTTGTAAAAAAAAAAAATCCACAAGTAAGTTTCCATTAATAAAGAATCAACTTTCAGTATTATGACCAAATTTTTAAAAAATAAATAAAAGAAAGATTTGGAAAAAAAAAAGATTTTAAGTCTCAAAGAGGAAAGGCATAGAAAAACTATAGATTATTGATTAAGCAAAACATTTGTCCAGCATCTAAGATAACATGAAACATACATACATACATATGTGTGTGTGTGTGTGTGTGTGTACAGAAAGAGAGACAGAGAGACAGAGAGACTGTGGATGGTGAATTATGAACACAAAGCTAAATAGCTTTAATTTAATATGAAGAACAACAGAAAAATTGAATGCAGGAAGAAGTATAACATATGGAGTGACCTCTTTCTTTTTTAATAACTTTTTTTTTAATTTTCAAAAGAGATGCAAAGATAGTTTTCAAGATTCACCCTAAAAAATTTGAGTTCCAAAATTTTCTCCTGCCTTTCTCCCTATTCCCCAGACCACAAATAATCAATTATAGGTAAAACATGTGCAATTCTTTATACATTTCCACATTTAACATGTTGAATAAGAAAAATCAGATAAAAAAAAAAGATAAAAAATCAAACAACAACAAAAAATGAAAATATTATATTGTGATCCACAATCAATCCCCATAGTCCTCTCTCTGGCTGCAGATGGCTCTTTCCATCACACATCTATTAGAATTGGCCTGAATCACCTCATTATTTCAAAGATCCAACTCCATCACAGTTGATCATCACATAATCTTGTTGTTGCTGTTCTCTTGCTTCTACTCACTTCACTTAACATCAGTTCATGAAAATATCTCCAGCTCCACTTGAGACTTTATCAAATCTCAAGAAGAAAAAGCTAAGAAGAGAGATTAAGAAGATAGATAAAGGAAAAAAGTGGTATGGATTAGAGTAGGATAATTATTCAAGTATCAGTGGAAAATTTTGAGTTCATTGGGATTTGCCCATGAGTTGTAATAGTAGTATTCCTTGAAGAGGGTGGCAAGAAATAGGTGGTTAGGAGAAAATTAAGTTTCATCAAGTATTAGAAACTGGAAGGAATGTAAAAGAAAGAGAATTTCAATCAAACAATGATTTGGAATTTACATATGGAATATACAACAACTGTTTTACTCCATGACATTTCAATACTTCTTATTTTGTGCATTACTTATCATGTACCTTAAGGGAAAAAAAAATCTTCAACTCAATCCTTTTCAGAGATAATCAAAGATTTCATGCAGAACTTAAAAGTCTTAATTCCTAGGAAATTAATGCTAACAGGGAGATTGATTCATATTCAGAAAATGACTTTTGGTCATGCTGCCAACTGCTATATGTATTTGTATAAAATCTATTGAAATTTCAGTTCACACAAGGAATCTTATCATGTCTTTATGAACACACTTTTTCCATCATCTCAAAGTTAAGGAAGAGTTGTGACTTCAATACAGATCACTATCATTCTGTTATTACATGTGAGATGTGGTAAATTTAGGGGATACAGAGCTGATCTTTACAATTTATACTCTTTGTGACTCAGGAAACTAGCTAAAACTATGTAAGTTCCAGATGAGTTACCAGTCTTCATGAACAGCAAAGCTTTCTACAACAGAATTTGTTCACGCAAATAAAATCATGCACTTACCATGGACTTGAATTCTAATCATTCATATTTTCTTCTCTATTTATGTTTTAGTCAGTTATAATGGATTTTATTTAAACTTTTAAACATTAAGAAACTCTACAGTGAAATAAGCTTTAAGAAATATTAAAATGAATTATAATTTGATTAATCTAATTTTTATGACATTACCTTTTAAAATATTTTGTTTTTTTCAATTTTTATGTAAAGACAAATTTTGATATTTATATTTTAAAATTTTTTGAGTTCCAAATTTTCTCCCTCCCTTTCTCATTCCCCTTCCCTGACATGGTAAGCAATTTAATATAATCTAGACTTGTTCAGTCACATAAAACATATTTGTCAGGTTGTAAAAGAAAGCACAGGCCCAAAGGGGAAGGACAAGAAAAAATACAGAAAAAGAAAAACCTTGTGTTTTGATCTGCATTCAGATACCATCAATACTTTCTTTGGAGGTAGATAGCATTTTTCATGATTTTTCATGGGTCCACTGTATTACTGATAACAGCTAAGTCATCCACATTTGATTATCATAAAATATTGTCACTGTGTTCCAGAAGGTCCTGCTCACTTTACTTTGCATCAGTCTTATAACTTTTTTTCAGATTTTCATGAAGTAGCCTATTTATTTTTTATAGTATGATACCATTTCATTATAATCACATATCACAACTTCAGTTTCCAATTCTTTGCCACTAGAAAAAGAACTGCTATAAATATTTCTGGTACAAATAGATCTTCCCCAGCCCCTCTTTTAAAATTTATTTAGCTTACATACCTAGTAGTGGTATTTCTGGATCAAAAGATGTGTAGAGTATGATGGACCTTTGGTCATTATTCCAAATTGTTTTCAGGATACTTGTATTAATTCATAACTCTCCGTAATGGGACATTAGTACCTTACCAGCCACATTCCATTCAATATTTATCACTTTCCTTTTTTGTCATATTAGCCAATATAAGGGGGTGAGGTGGTACATTAAAGGTTTTTTTTTTTAATTTGCATGTTTGTAATCTATAGTGATTTAGAGCAATTGTTCATATGACTGATTTTTTCATCTGAAAACTGATTATTCATGTTCTTTAAATTCAATAAGGAATGACTTCTATTCTTATAATATGATATTTGAGAAATGACCCTTTTAAATTTAATATAATTAAAATTATCCATTTTCCATACAGTAACCTTCTATCTGTTGTAACACAAATTCTTCCCTTCATACTTCACAAGCAGACTATTTGTTGCTTTCCAATTTGTTTTCGATGTCATCTTTTACATTTAAACCATGTACATATTGTGATCTTATCTTAGTATACAATATAAAATTCTGGTTTATACCTAGTTTCTGCTACATTGTTTTCCCAACATTTTTAATAGGAACTTCTTATTCCAAATGCTAGGGTTTGTGTATTTATCAAACATTGGATTAATGATCATTTAGTACTAAATCTTGTGTACTTAATCCAGTTCACTGATTTATCATTCAATTTCTTAGCCAATACCAAATAGTTTTGATAAATATATCATTATAATACAATTTGAAATCTAGCATTGCAGGCTACCTTCCAATTTTCCTTTCCCTAATACTTTTGATATTATTATTCTTTTTTTCCTAGATGAATTTTGTTGTTGTTTTTTGTAGCTCTACAGAAAAAAAAATTTATAAGCTCGAATGATATAGTACCAAGTATTTTGATTTAGATAAAAGCCATTTTTATTATATTAGCTCTGACAAAACACGAGCAATTAATATTTTATAATTGTTTACATATGACTTTATTTATGTGAAATATGTTTTGTAATTGTGTTCATTAGTTCCTGGGTTTGTGCTGAGAATAATATTTTGAATTGTCTATAGTTATTTTAAAAAAGGACTTTCTATTTCTAGCTCTTGTTGCTAAACTTCATTAGTAAAATATAGAAGTGTTAGAAATTTATGTGGCATTATTTTATAGTCTTCAAATCTGTTAAAGCATTAATTATTTCAAGTAATTTTAGTTGATGATCTAGAATTCTCTCAGTATATTGATTATATAATTTGCAAGGAGTGTTAGTTTTGTTTTCTCATTGCCTATTCTAATTCTTTTAATTTCTTTTTCTTCTCTCCTTGCTAAAACTCACATTTTCTGGCACAATATGAAATGAGTGATGATAATGAGCATCCTTGCTCCACCCCTTATCTTTATATTATTCCCATTACAGACAAGGCTTTATGATTGTTTTCTTTAGATACTACTTATCATTGTTAGGAAAACTCTATTTCTTTGTTCTCTAATATTTTTAATGGGAATGAATATTGAATTTTGTCAATCTTTTTTCTGCACTTATTGAGAAAATCATATGATTTCTGCTAGTTTTGTTAATTATATTATCAATTATACTGATAGTTTTCCTAATATTAAACTAGTGCTTCATTCCTGTTATAAATCTCACCTGCTCATAGTGTGTGATCTTCATGACATATTGCTGTAATCTACTAGCTAGTATTTTATTTAAGTTTTTTGTTTTAGTATTCTTTAAGGAAATTGTTCTAGTTTTCTTTCTCTCTTTTGACTCTTTCTGATTGAGATATTTGTGTCATAAAAGGAATTGGTCGGACTCTTAAATAACCTCAGACTAGAAAAATAATTTGAACAAGCTATAAAACTCCCCAAGAAAAAATCCCCAGGGTCAGATGTATTTAAAAGTGAATTCTGCCAAACATTTAAAGAACAATTAATTTCCACAGTATATAAATTATTAGGAATAATAATAATGATATTAATTTATATACTATGGAAATTTTATGCCAATTTTTGTGCCATGTGGTGATGACCCTTTATTCTTGAAAAGGATCAAAATAGCATCACTCTCTTAGAGTTGAGTTACTTTGTGTTTCACTGTGTCTGACCAGACCAATATGAGGTCAGAATGCTCTGCAACAGTTTGGACACAAATTATCCCTCTGAGCATTTGGGATGGATTCTCTAAGTGTATCTTCTATTTTTTTCTGAGCTACTTCAATTCTGCTTTGCTCATAGAGCACAGTGCCTTCTCTGGTGAGAACATGCCATGCTGGGTGATCCTGTATCAGTGTCTCACATATCATACAATTGATTCTAAATTTCTTGAGAGATCTTGAGAGTATCCTTATAATATCTTTTTCTGACCACCTTGTGAGCAGTCCCCTATGTGGATTCTCTTTAAAATAGTCTTTTTGGCAGGTGTACATTTGACATTTGGATAATTTGGTCAGTTCATTGGAGTTCTGTTCTCTGTAGTTGAATTGGAATACTTGGCAGTTCAGTTTAAGAAAGGATATAAGTGTCGGGTATCTTATTTTGTCAGTTGATCTTCAGAATCTTTTTAAGCTACATACTGTTGAGAGAAAGATTCCTACATTAATTTTTCTCCAGATGTCTATCATATCTAACTTAAAAAAATATATTGACATCTTTAAATTTGTTCTTGGTTATTTTGTGCATAGATTTATCTTCTGAGAGTGGAAAGTTAAGGTTCCCTATTAGTATAGTTTTACCATCTATTTTCTCCTATAACTCATTTAACTTTAAAAATTTGATTGCTATATCTTTTGGTGTATATATGTTTACTATTTTAGGAAGATACAGTTTTTTTCCTTATCTCTTTTAATTGATCTGTTTTTGCTTTCATTTTGTCTGAGATAATGATTGCTAGCTTTGCCTTTTTATTAAACTTCAGCTGAAACATAATACATTTTGCTCTATACTTTTACCTTTATTCTAAGTCTCTCTGCTTTACATGTTTTTTTTTCTCATATACACAATATTGCAGGATTCAGATTTTTATTCCACTCTACTATCCATTTCTGTTTTGGAGTTACTTCATCCTATTTATATTGACAATTATGATCACCAACTGTATGTTTTTTCTCCTTATTTATACATCTCTCCTTTTCTGACCTCCTTTTTTTATACATCTCTCCTTTTCCTCCCTCCCTCCTTCCCTTCCCCTCTCTCTCTCTCTCTCTCTCTCTCTGTCTCTCTGTCTCTGTCTCTGTTTCTGTCTGTCTGTCTCTCTTCCACTCTCTGGCCAGTTCCCTGAGTAAATGCAGTCATCATAAAGGAATGAACAAATATTCTTCTTGGTGGATCCCCCAAAAGGAAACACCCTGTACCTGGAAGGTTGCTTCATCTTAAAATTCACATATCAAATGCGAATTCTTAGCATAGTGCCTTCTTTGTTCACAACCTCTTAAAAAATCCCTTAGTGTAAAGGTATTTTGAGAATCTTACCCAGAAAGGACTGTATACCTTGCCTGAGATTTTTTTTCCTATTCAGAGACTGAATAGCTTAACAAGAGATTTTTCTAGCCAAAAAAACCAGGAGTTGTTACTTCTGTGGAGTGGTGATGATGTATGTTGTATGTTGTTTGTTTAGTATATTGTCTTTATTGTTATGGTGCTATTGTTATGGTGTGTTTGTAAATTCTGTATTACTTTTATGCTATAAGTTTCTTCTTCCCTTATGTCTTGTTTAAATCAAGGTTCTGAGCAGTAATAAATTTATACCCAGACCCTTTTAAGTCTGTGCCTGTTGAATGTGAATTCTGACACTAGATTACTCTCTCTCTCTCTCTCTCTCTCTCTCTCTCTTTCTCTCTTTCCCATCCTGTCCCTTTTCTTCTGACCATCGCCTCCCTCAATCTGCCTTCCTTTTTGTATCTTCCTCTTTTTCCTATTCCCCAGTTCCCTTACTTCCCTAAAGAAAAGGTATATTTCTTTACCCAACTAAATGCATATGTTATTTCCCATCTTGAGTCAAGTCTGGGAACCATAAGGTTCAGAATTGTTCTTTTCCTCTGTTCTTTTTCTCCATTGTAACAATATTTTTGGGGTATCTTCATGAAATATAATTTATTCGTTATACTTTGTGCTTTTCCTCTTTCTCATCTTTAACTTTTTTATATCATCTCATCAAAGTCAATTTATGCCTATCTTCTCTATGTATTCTCCTTCTTATTGCTGTAAGACTGATATAATTCTCAAGAGTTAAAGGTATCATCTTCCTCTTTAGAGATATAAACTGTTTAACCTTGGTGGGTTCCTTATGGTTTCTCCTTCCTCTTTACCATTTTTTGCTTCTCTTCAATCTGATATTTAAAAATCATATTTCTGTTTGGTTCTAGTCATTTCATCAGGACTGCTTGAAAAGTCATCTATTTCACTGAATAATTATTTTTTCCCCTGAAGGATTATCAGTTTTATTGGATAGGTGATTCTTATTTTTAATCCAAGCTCTTTTGTCTGTTGGATTGTCATGTTCCAAGTCTTCTAATCTTTGAATGTGGAAGCTGCTAAGTCCTGTCATGATTGTGGCTTGATATTAGAATTTTTTTTATCTTGGATGCTTGGAGTATTTTCTCTTTGAACTTGAAATTCTGGAATTTTGTTATAATATTCTTGGAAAGATCTTTTTCAATATGTGATCAGTGGTGATCTTTCAATTTCTATTTGCCATCTGGTTTCAAGATATCAAGGTATTTTTCCTTGATAATTTCATGAAATATGACATCCAGGCTTTGTTTTTGTTTATCATGATGCTAAGGAAGTTCAATAATTCTTAACTTATTCTTTATTAACTTAAGCTCATTCTATTTTCCAAGTTACTTATTTTTCAATGCAATGCTTCATATTTTCCTTTATTTTTATCTTGATTTTATTGGATTCTTGATGTTCATGAAGTCTTTATCATCTATTTACCAAATTATAATTTTAAAATATTACTTTCGTCATTTAGCTTTTGTATTTCCTTTTCCAATTTTACTTTTAAAGAATTTCCCTCTCTTTTCCAGTGTACTATTTTTTCCATTTAGCTGATTTTACTTTTTAAGGAATTATTTTTATATCCCCCTTCACAGTTTTGTGCTTCCTTTACCAAGTTTTTGATTTAAAAAATATTATTAAAGCTTTTTATTTTCAAAACATATGCATAGATAATTTTCAGCATTCACCCTTGCAAAACATTGCGTTCCATTTTTTTTTTCTCTCTTCCTCCTACCCCCTTCCCTAGACAGCAAGGAGTTGTTGATTTTTTTTTTTTTTGCATAACTTTTATTTCTTTCCCTAATTTTTTTCCATCCTCTTCTATTTCATTTTCAAAATCCTTTTTGAGCCCTTCCAGGAATTTTTTTTTGGGGGAAGGGAAGGACAGAGACCAATTCATATTTCCCTTTGAGATTTTGAATGTAGGTGTTTTGACATTTTAATCTTCTGCCTAGTTTGTGTTTTGATCTTTCCTGGCCCCATAGGAACTTTCTATTAGCAGCGTTTTATTTTATTTTGATTTATTTTTTTTTTCTCTCTCATTTTCCAGTTATTTCATGACTTTTAAAAAGTTTAGCTCTATGATTTGTGCAAAGAACACTCTTCCAAGCTTTTTCCGGAAGGGGTCAGGGATTGTTGCATCAGGACCTCTGAACCTATTGACTGACCCATTATGCTTACGCTGGTGGACCTGGCCACTTCCCTGCTATATTAGCGACTGGAAGTTTCACAAACAGCCCATTGTGTTGCTAAGCTACTCTGCCAGAGCTGAGAAATGCTGGTTGTTGACCTAGTTGGTTTGCCCAGACAATTCTCATGTTGGACTATATTCTCCTTTTACTACAGTAAACCAGACCTTTCCTAAATGGTCCTTCTAAATTGTTTTGGACTTGAAAATTGTTTCACCCGAACATTTTATGGATTATTTCTCTCCAGAATTCATTCTGAGGCATTATTAAAGTTTCTTGGTATTTTGGAGCCAGCTTACATTTCAGAGAGCTGATTGTAAAATACTTAATGTTAGAATAGATACTTCATAAATCATCAAATGGGCAGATAGCTGGTACAGTGGATAGAGCTCTGGGTCTGGGCTCAAAAAGACTCATCTTCTTGAGTTTAAATCTTGCCTCAGAAACTTATTAGGTATGTGATTCTGGACAAGGCACTTAGTTATATATGCCTCAATTTTTTCATTGGTACAAATGAGTTGGAGAAAGAAATGGCAGAACATTGTAGTATTTTTACCAAGAAGACTTTTAATATGGTTATACAGAGTTGGACATGATTGAAATGACTAAACAAAAACTATAAATACTATAAACAGCAAATAATATAAAACAGGGCTAGATTTATGGCTGATTTTGTTGATTGTCTAGACTTAATTAAATGATGGAGAAAAAGTTAAAGATGGAGAGTAAACTTGAAATAATATCAAGCATACTTTTTTTTTCAGACAGCTAGTTGTTATACAACACATATCTCTTGATATTGTGAGTCAAGAATCAATGGCAAGAGAAATAAATACTGGACACAGCAGTTGTTTTGTTCCTCCCTTCTTCATAGTAAATTCAATAACTGTATATCTTAGTCCCTATACTCATTTTCTGTCCATTATTTTTTTCCAGCAGAAAAGAATTTTAGAGAATTTTCCTTCTAATTCTGATTGTTGCTTACTTTCTTTGTAATTTCAGACAATAATTTTAATGACTTGATGTATCAATTTCTTCATTTTACAAATGAGGAGACTGGACTGGGTAAATATTAAGATCTTTTTTGGCTTCAAATCTATGATTCTTGATCTTAGGTCAATTAGTCCATCAATAAACACTTATTAAGATTAAGCTCTTCTTATGTACTAGGCACTATGATAAGTGCTAGAAATACAAATAACAAAAACAAGTAAAAGACAGTACTTAATCTCAACTTGCTCACAATCTAAGGGGAAAGACAACCAGCAAATGGAGTACTAAGAAGATATTTACTCAATAAATAAGGAAAGAGGTTAGATAAAAGAAGGCTCTAGAATTAAGCAGAGTTGGGAAAAGCTTACTCTAAAAGATCAGATTTTACTTGGAATGCAAAGGAAACAAGGTAAGTTAGTAGATGGAGTTGAAGAAGAATATTCTTCAATTTCTAAGCAAAATTAAAAGCTAGAGAATATATCTGGATATAAGAGATAAAGTATCTTGTTTGTGGAACAGCAAAAAGGACAGTGTCACTGTGTTGAAGAGAACACTGAGAAGAGTAAGGTTTAAGAAGACTATAGAAGGCTACTAGGTTATGAAAGAATTTGAAGGTCAAACAGAGATTCTCCATTTGACCCTAGAAGTGACTGGAAATAACTGGAGTGTGCTGAGTGAGGTGACATGATTTAGTTCCATACTTGAGAAAAATCACTTTAATGGCTGAATGGAAGATATATTGGAGTGGGGAGTGACCAATAGCAGGCAAACTCACTAATAGGTCCTAGTAATAGATTCTTTCTTTCAAATGTTTTTCATCAACTGATATCCACTAAAACCTAATATTGTCTTGAAGATACCATATGTACAGATAGCACCTGAAAGACTGTCTTTCTTTCACATCCTCCAAGATAAAGCAGAGAAGGCCTGCTCTTTTCATTTCAATGTCACCTTCATACTCTTCTTTTGTAGCCACAACTGCATCATCACTTTTAAAGTTGTTTTTTTTCTCTTGTCCAGATCATTTTATAAAAAAATTTTCCTCAGTTACCTGTCAAGAAAATATTTAGTACTCATTTTTATAAGTTTTTGAGTCTTCTTCTCTTCCCCTCTTCTGAAGATGATAGACAATTTGATATGGTTTATACATGTCCTGTACATCCTTTTTATTATAATCTTTGGATCCTCGGGTCTTACATCTTAATTTTTTTTGTAAGTCAAATAGTCTGTTCATTGTGTAATTTTTCAATCCCCTAAAATACACAGAATTTTAAATCTGCAGTCTCACCAAAAAAGGTTGGTTCCGGGGCCAGGGGGGAGATAAGCGCAGACTGGGAGAGAAATTAGGTTCTGAGGAGAGTCTCAAAACGAAAGTGAAAGCACAGATCTCAGCACAAACTCCCAGCCCCAACCCACAGTACAGGGCTTTTCCTTGGGGCAGTTGTGATCCTGCATGGCAGGAGGACTCAGCCCGGGTTAGCCTCCAATCTGTGCAGTGGGGGGCTCGGCTTGGGGCCATAGAGCTTTCCCAGGGTTGATTTGTTGGGCAGAGACGCTGGGGTAGAGTTCTGGGCAGAGTGCAGTAGAATCGGAGGTCTAGGGTCAGCTGCTAATACTCACAGTCCCACAAGAGGCTCTGGCCTGGGGCAGTGACACTTTCACCCCTTAGTCTCTAGCCTAGGGCAATTGCTAACCCACACAGTGCAACTGGGCACTTCCATAGCTTGGCCAGTGCTGAATACACCTCCTGTTGGGGGAAGGGAAAACTCTCACTCAGCACTCCCATACCTTGGAGCTGGAAATCGGTTTACATCTCTCCAGTAATGCAGAGGAAGCTGGTAACCCCCTTGACTAGGAGACATACCCTAAAGGGTTTAAAACATGAATAAAAAGATGAAAAGAACGATTGATAGCTTCTATGCAGAAAAAGAGCAGGTCAGCAAACCTGAAGAGACAGCAAACAGCAAAAATGCACCAGACTGTCCTCCTTTACATGATGCTCTCATAGAAGAGACCATTAAAAGTCTCAAAAGAGAGTTAGAAGATAAATGGGGAAAGGAAAGAGAAGCCTTCAAGAGAGCAACAACTTCCTGAAATAATGAATTGAAAGATAAAAAATTCCAGGAAATGCAGGGAAACAAAATTTGTGAATTGGAAAAATAAAAAATCTCAAGAAAGTAAGAATTGTGAATTGGAAAAAATAAAGAATTCACTAGAAAGTAGGATTTGTGAATTGGAAAAGAAAAAGAACTCACAAGAAAGTAGGATCTGTGAATTGGAAAAAGAAAATAATTAAGTAAAAAAAAAATTACTGAAATGGAAAAAATTCCACAGACCAAAACAATACATTTAAAAACTCAATTGGACATATACAGAAAGAAGTAAAAAAAGCTAATGAAGAAAATAATTCTTTAAAAATTAGAACTGAACAAATAGAAACTAATGATTCATTGAGACAGCAAGAAGCAGTCAAGCAAAACCAAAAAAATGACAAACTGGAAAAAAACATGAATTATCTACTTTCAAAAACAACAGACTTGGAAAATAGATCTAGGAGAGATAATCTGAGGATTATTGGACTTCCGAAACTATGATGAAAAAAAGAGCCTAGATACTATTTTACAAGAAATCCTCAAAGAGAACTGCCCAGATGTAATAGAATCAGAAGGTAAAATAGGCATTGAAAGAATTTATCTAACATCTTCTGAAAGAAACCCTAAAATAAAAACCCCAATGAATATTGTGGCCAAATTTCAGAACTATCAGATTAAGGAAAAAATTTTACAAGCAGCCAAAAAAAAAACAATTTAAATACTGAGGTGCCACAATAAGGATCACCCAAGATCTGGCTGCCTCTACATTAAAGGAGCGAAGGGCCTGGAATCTGATATTCCGAAAGGCACAAGAACTTGGGATGCAGCCAAGAATAAACTACCCAGCTAAGCTGAGCATTTTCTTCCAGGGAAGAAGATGGACATTCAATGAAACAAATGGAATTCCATTTGTTTCTAAGGAAAAAACCAGAACTAAACACAAAACTTGATCTCCAACCATAGAACTCAAGAGATGCAGAAAAGGTAAAAATAACTCTTGAGAATTGTATTTCTGTTGATACATATAGAGTAAAGGTAAAAGGCTGGAGCAAAATCTATTATGCTTCAGGTGAAGTCAAAAAAGCAGGGGTAGCCATCCTTATCTCAGATCAAGCAAAAGCAAAAAATTGATCTAATTAAAAGAGATAAGGAAGGTAACTACATCCTGCTAAAGGGCAAGCATAAACAACAAAGCAATATCAATATTAAACATATATACAAGTGGTATGGCATCCAACTTCCTAAAGGAGAAGTTAAGAGAGTTGCAAGAAGAAATAGACAACAAAACTGAATAGTGGAGATCCTCAACCTTGCACCTCAGAATTAGGGACAAATCAAACCACAAAACAAATAAGAAAGAAATTAAAGAAGTAAATAGAATATTAGAAAAATTAGGTATGTTAGATCTTTGGAGAAAATTGAATGGAGATAGAAAGGAATATACTTTCTTCTCAGCAGTTCATGGAACCTATTCAAAAATTGACCATATATTAGGACATAAAGACCTAAAAATAAAATGCAAGAAAGCAGAAATAGTAAACTTCTTTTCAGATCATGATGCAATAAAAACTACATTCAACAAAAAGTTAGGGGGAAATAGACCAAAAAGTAATTGGAAACTAAACAATCTCATCTTAAAGAATGATTGGGTGAAGCAGCAAATTATAGATACAATAATTTCACCCAAGATAATGACAATGATAAAACATCATACAAAAATTTGTGGGATACAGCCAAAGTGGTAATAAGAGGGAATTTTATATCCTTAGAGGCTTACTTAAATAAAACAGAGAAAGAAAAGATTAATGAATTGGGCTTGCAACTAAAAAAATTAAAAAAAGACCAAATTAAAAACCCCCAATCAAATACTAAATTGGAAATTTAAAATTAAAAGGAGAAATTAAAAATATTGAAAGTAAAAAAACTATTGAACTAATTAATAAAACTAAGAGTTGGTTTTATGAAAAAGCCAATAAAATAGATAAGCCTTTGGTAAATCTGATTCGAAAAAGGAGGGAGGAAAATGAAATTAGTAGTCTTAAAAATGAAAAGGGAGAACTTTCCACTAAAAAAGAGGAAATTGGAGAAATAATAAGGAGTTATTTTGCTCAATTTTATGCCAATAAATATGATAACCTAAGTGAAATGGATGACTACCTCCAAAAATATAGACTTCCCAGACTAACAGAGGAGGAAGTAATTGCTTGAATAGTCCCATTTCAGAAAAAGAAATAGAACAGGCAATTAAACAACTCCCTAAGAAAAAATCCCCAGGACCAGATGGATTTACATGTGAATTTTACCAAACTTTTAAAGAACAATTAGCCCCAATGCTGTATAAATTATTTGATAAAATAGGGAATGAAGGAGTCCTACCAAATTCCTTATGACACAGACATGGTACTGATAACTAAACCAGGTAGGTTAAAAACAGAGAAAGAAAATTATAGACCAATCTCCCTAATGAATATTGATGCTAAAATCTTAAATATTAGCAAAAAGACTACAGAAAATCATCTCCAAGATAATACACTATGATCAAGTAGAATTTATACCAGGAATGCAGGGCTGGTTCAATATTAGGAAAACTATCAATATAATTGGCCATGTTAATAACCAAATTAAAAAACCATATGATCATCTCAATAGATGCAGAAAAAGCATTTGACAAAATCCAACATCCATTCCTATTGAAAACACTTGAGAGTATAGGAATAAATGGACTTTTCCTTAAAATAATCAGCAGCATCTATTTAAAACCATCAGTAAGCATCATATGTAATGGAGACAAATTGCAACCATTTCCAGTAAGATCTGGAGTGAAACAAGGTTACCCACTATCACCGTTACTATTTAATATTGTATTAGAAACGCTAGCTTTGGCAATAAGAGCTGAGAAAGAGATTAAAGGAATAAAAATAGGCAATGAGGAAACCAAATTATCACTCTTTGCCGACGACATGATGGTATACTTAGAGAACCCCAGAGATTCTACTAAAAAGTTATTAGAAATAATCCACAACTTTACCAAAGTTTCTGGTTATAAAATAAACCCACATAAGTCATCAGCATTCTTATATATCACTAACAAAATCCAACAGTCAGAGTTACAAAGAGAAATACCATTTAAAGTAACTACTGATAATATAAAATATTTAGGAATCTATCTGCTAAAGGAAAATCAGAAACTTTATGAGCAAAATTACAGACCACTTTTCACACAAATTAAGTCTGATCTAACCAATTGGAAAAATATTAAATGCTCTTGGATAGGGCGAGCAAATATAATAAAGATGACAATATTACCTAAACTAATCTATTTATTTAGCGCTATACCAATCAGACTCCCAAAAAACTATTTTAATGACCTAGAAAAAATAACAACAAAATTCATATGGAAAAACAAAAGGTCAAGAATTTCAAGGGAATTAATGGGAAAAAAAATCAAATGAAGGTGGCTTAGTTGTACCAGATCTAAAATTATATTATAGAGCAGCAGTTACCAAAACCATTTGGTATTGGCTACGGAATAGATTACTTGATCAGTGGAATAAGTTAGGTTGAAGGGATAAAACAGTCAACAACTATGGCAACCTAGTCTTTGACAAACCCAAAGACCCGAGCTTTTGGGATAAGAACTTACTGTTTGATAAAAATTGTGGGAAAATTGGAAACTAATATGGCAGAAACTAGGCATTCATCCACACTTAACACCGTACACCAAGATAAGGTCAAAATGGGTTCATGACCTAGGCATAAAGAAGGAAATTATAAATAAATTAGAGGAACACAGGATAGTTTACCTCTCAGACTTGTGGAAGGGGAAGGACTTTATGACCAAAGCAGAACTAGAGATCATTACTGATCACAAAATAGAAAATTTCGATTATACCAAACTGAAAAGTTTTGTACAAACAAAACTAATGCAGACAAGATTAGAAGGGAAGCAATAAACTGGGAAAATATTTTTACAGTCAAAGATTCTGATCAAGGCCTCATTTCCAAAATATATAGAGAATTAACTCTAATTTATAAAAAATCAAGCCATTCTCCAATTGAAAAATGGTCAAAAGATATGAACAGACAATTCTCAGATGAAGAAATTGAAACTATTTCTAGTCATATGAAAAGATGCTCCAAGTCATTATTAATCAGAGAAATACAAATTAAGACAACTCTAAGATGCTACTACATACCTGTCAGATTGGCTAAGATGACGGAAAAATATTGATGATTGTTGAGGATCCGGAAAACTGGGACATTGATGCATTGTTGGTGGAGTTGTAACGAATCCAACCATTCTGGAGAGTAGTTTGGAACTATGCTCAAAAGTTATCAAACTGTGCATACCCTTTGATCCAGCAGTGTTACTACTGGGCTTATATCCCAAAGAGATTATAAAGAAGGGAAAGGGACCTGTATGTGCACGAATGTTTGTGGCAGCCCTTTTTGTAGTGGCTAGAAACTGGAAACTGAATGGATGCCCATCAGTTGAAGAATGGCTGAATAAATTGTGGTATATGAATATTATGGAATATTATAGTTCTGTAAGAAATGACCAACAGGATGATTTCAGAAAGGCCTGGAGAGACTTACACGAACTGATGCTGAGTGAAATGAGCAGGACCAGGAGATCCTTATATACTTCAACAACAATACTATATGATGATCAGTTCTGATGGACCTTGCCATCCTCAGCAATGAGATCAACCAAATCATTTCCAATGGAGCAGTAATGACCTGAACCAGCTACACCCAGAGAAAGAACTCTTGGAGATGACTAAAAACCATTACATTGAATTCCCAATCCCTATATTTATATTTTTGATTTCCTTCACAAGCTAATTGTACAATATTTCAGAGTCTGATTCTTTTTGTACAGCAAAATAACGGTTTGGTCATGTATACTTATTGTGTATCTAATTTATATTTTAATATATTTAACATCTACTGGTCATCCTGCCATCTGGGGGAGGTGGTGGGGAGTAAGAGGTGAAAAATTGGAAAAAGAGGTTTGGCAATTGTTAATGCTGTAAAGAAGTTACCCATGCATACAACCTGTAAATAAAAGGCTATTAAATTTAAAAAAAAAAAAAAAAAAAAAAAGGGGGAGAGAAAAAAAAATATTCACCCTGTTAAAAAAAAAAAAAAAAAAAAAAAAGTATTGTCCCAAGGGTAGAAGTTCCTAGTTGTGATTCTAGTTATCATATAGAAGCATGGATCAAAAAATATATGCCAGAAAATTGTCATATTTGAAAATTAGATTCCTAAAATGTTCAGCAAAAATTCAAATGTTGATTAAAAAGCTGCCAGTGAAAATGAGAGTATATAGTAATGTTTGTGGTCATAAAGATGGTAACCTTGATTGTCCTACTGATCTGTATACATTATATATTTTGACTTTTATATTATGATAATTTTTTAAAGATCCTCTCAGGGTTATTAAGGAAATCAAAAGCAAAGGAGTAACAATTGAATTAGTAAGGATTTTTAAGTCTACAGGCTTTCTGGATTATACTTTTAATGAATTTAATTGATTAGAAATTGTACAGATGCTTAAGAAATCAATGTGAATTAAAAAAATGTTTCCAGAATTCAGACTAATATGTAATCTAAATGTATTTGCTTTGATTGTCTAATAAAAATACTTAAGTAGAAATAACACTTTTGCTTCAATGATCTTTTCCCACTTTTAACAGACATTCTTATAAACATTCCTATGAACTTCAATGGTTTTGATGTATTTTACAATCCACTTATATCTTTAAAGGTAATTCACTTTTCTTTTGATTTTTACATTCATTCATTAAATGCTGATTCAAGTAAAAGAGAATTACTAAGGTCAGTATCACTTCTTAAAGAAGTAAGAGAAAAATGAAGCCAGGAGCGTGAAGTTTTCTTGTTTATCACAAACACAAATTAAAATAACAGAAAATACTGAAATAGATATGTTTGTGTATCTGTGTGTTTGAGTTTGTGTGTGTGTATATACAATGTTATCTTTTGAGGAAAATCTATATGTGTGTAAATATTATATATATTAGTATATTATATTTTATATACACATACATGTATGTTTTATATATATATATATATATATATATATATATATATATATATATATATTATATAATGTCTGGAGACAGAGACAGAGGCAGAGGGAGACGGAAACAGAGAGACAGAGACAGAAAGACAAAAAAAGCAGAGACAGAAACAGAAAGAGAGAGACAGAGATGGAGATAGAAATATAAAAAAAGAGAATCAGAGAAACACTTGGAGATAGATGGAAAGCTAGAAAGCAAAACCTATTGTCAAGTCTTGACTGGCACATTGAAACATACTGGATGTGTGATCATGATCAAGTTACTTAACCTGGAAAGGTTATTCCCAGAAAAGTCTTTAAGACCTTCAAGTATAAAGAGTTGCCACTTTGTATTAGTGGAGGAAATTTCTTCACCAAGAATCCTCTAAATAGATGAAATCACAGGCTCAGAAAAATACATTGTGTAGTCAGTGTGATTTTAAAAAATTATCAGAAATGTTTTCCAAACTACTTTGGACCTACCCCAACATTTTGTATTTCAACTATCAATTCCAGTTGCTAACCATATTTAGTTATATGTAGAATATTTTTTCATAACACTATTTCTCTAGCCACTGGGGAGTTGCAGGACAGAGGCCTGGATTTTGCTTGTGGGAGGTAGGAATTGCTTCCAATTATGATATTGCAATAATATATCCTCTTCTGTGGATTGATTTTTATGTTCTTTTAAGAAGGAATCCTCATCCCTACTCCTTGCAAAGAAAGATTCTAAAAGGTAAAAAGAGAATACTACAAAGGTAACTAATTTAATCAGGACCCACTAGGAATTCCTGAGTTGGGTTAAATGAGCAGTATAGATTATAATGCTCCAATCTTTTTATAAATTTCTTATTTTATTCAGTATCCATTGTTATATAATAATGATAACTCACATTTATGTAGCACTTTAAGGTATACAAAGTAATTTATGTGCATTAATGACTGCTGTTGATAATAATAATAGTAATAACTGACATTTCAGATAATGTTTTCAGATTCACACAGTCCTTTATTTATATTGCTTCATTTGATCATCCAAACAACACTATTCATACTTTGGATATAACTATTCTTCTTCTTTTTTTTATTATTTAATAGCCTTTTATTTACAGGATATATACATGGGTAACTTTACAGCATTAATAATTGCCAAACCTCTTGTTCCAATTTTTCACCTCTTACCCCCCCCACCCCCTCCCCTAGATGGCAGGATGACCATTAGATGTTAAATATATTAAAAATATAAATTAGATACACAATAAGTATACATGACCAAAACGTTATTTTGCTGTACAAAAAAAATCAGACTCTGAAATATTGTACAATTAGCTTGTGAAGGAAATCAAAAATGCAGGTGTGCATAAATATAGGGATTGGGAATTCAATGTAATGGTTTTTAGTCATCTCCCAGAGTTCTTTTTCTGGGCATAGCTAGTTCAGTTCATTACTGCTCCATTAGAAATGATTTGGTTGATCTCGTTGCTGAGGATGGCCTGGTCCATCAGAACTGGTCATCATATAGTATTGTTGTTGAAGTATATAATGATCTCCTGGTCCTGCTCATTTCACTCAGCATCAGTTCGTGTAAATCTCTCCAGGCCACTGGGATTATATCCCAAAGAGATTATAAAGAAGGGAAAGGGACCTGTATGTGCACGAATGTTTGTGGCAGCCCTTTTTGTAGCGGCTAAAAACTGGAAACTGAATGGATGTCCATCAGTTGGAGAATGGCTGAATAAATTGTGGTATATGAATATTATGGAATATTACTGTTCTGTAAGAAATGACCAACAGGATAATTTCAGAAAGTCCTGGAGAGACTTATATAACTATTCTTCTATGTGTATTACTATTCCTATTTTATAGATGAAGACATGGAAATAATAACTAAAGAGCCAGATTTTGTACAAAACTAGGTTCTTTGACTCCAGATCCAGAACCTTCTTACTGTATTACCTTGCCCCAATATAAACATTGTTTGAATGAATAAATGAATGAATGAAATTATAGGTAATAGGATGATAATGGAAAGGTAGATGGTTGGGAAAGGTCTAATTATTTATTTTTTAAATGCAGTATTTTTGAATGGGTTTGAGTTTTTGCTGCTTAAAAATATTGCATTGATGGTGAGTATAGTTGATTGGTGCTACAAGTTGAACATATTTTACTTCCTATTGTTAATCTAGAAGGGAAACTTTGTGGTAAGTGGAAAAATTGTGGTAAGTGATTGACTCATGACAAAATGTACCTTTTCAGTATCAATCATTAAAGTTACACTAAAAAAGCAGAATTTTTATTTCTTTCTTTATTTTTTGCTCTTGCGTCTTTGGTATCTGTCTATTCAGTGTCACTGGCAGTATCATAAGTTAATCAACTGGCACTGAAGTACAGCAAAAGAATAACTGATCCCTATTCAGCAAAATTATTCATAATATTCAGTGAAAAAAAGTAAAGACATTCAGTAAACTTTCAGATTTTTAGGTCTTTCTATCAACAAACCAGAACTCAGTAGAAAACTTAACCTATAAGAGCCAATATCCAAGATTAATTTTAAGGAACTTAATGTGGACAAATTATTTATTTTTTCTACATGGAAATGTATACTATATATTTACGATTGACTCCAGAAACTGGGTAGCCCTAAAGAAAGATTTTACAAATGAGGTAAAGCAAAGGAATAAATAGAGGCATTAGAGGGAAAGAGGAATTTGTAGTTCTGAAAATCTACTCACATCAGGAATGGGTTAACTAGGCAATATTACTTATATACCACAAAAGGTATAGCACTATCCAAAAATCTACTTTAAAAAGGGGGGAGAGAAAGGCAGAAAGGAATGCAAATGTGGGGAGGGAGAAAAGATAAGGGAGGGATCTAAGGGTAAGGGGAGATTAAGTAATAGTAAGGAAAATTAAGGAGCATAATTAAATGAGATTTAGCAGAGATAGGAAAGATATGCATAAATACTAAAACATAGATCATGAGTCAAATTTATTAGGTAAAAAAAAAAGCAAAAAAAACACGGCTAGTAGTCATTTATCTTAGACATCATCAGCTTGAAGATTCAATCAAGAGAGAAATTTACATTTTTGTCAGCCATACTAATATTGTTTTTGATGCATATTTAAATATGGGTAAATAAGTGTTTGTGTGTATATGTATATGTGTGTAGGTTTGAGTATATATTCATGTTGCTCTATGTATGTGTGTGTGTTTATGTGTGTGTGTGTGTGTGGTGTGTGTGTCTATTAAATTTAATTATACTTAACTACAGCCTGCTTGGGAGATATATGAGGGGGATGAAAAGGGGAAAAGAACAAAGTTTTTAAAAAGTGCACAGTAGAAAATAAAAGTAAAGGATGGACAGAAGTAAAGAAAAGATGGACACTCATTAATATAATTTCTTTTACTATTATATATCCTTTCTTGAACTGGAAATTCATTGTTATATTCTGAATCCTCCTTGACATTCTGCTGGGTACATGACAATGTTCTATTTTGTTTTGTTTTATTTCCTGTCTTTCTATTTTCTATTAAATTAAAATAATAAAAAGGTAAAAATTTTCAAAAAAGAATAAATTATTTCATCCTAATTCAGATTCAATCAGAACTTTAGATTTTAGGAATCAGGGATCCATGTGTCATGTAATTGAGGTGAGGAAATCAATTTTCTTATCCATAAAATAAGTCACTAAATAACCTACAACTTGTCTTCAGATTATAAAAATACTTCTGTGCTACCTAAGTGAAATCCAGAACACTCAAAACAATTTAACCTAACACACCATGCAAAAATAAAACCAACTGATTGAAGAATGTTTACTGTTAGTCAGTAAATTTATGAAGCAGCTACTATGTGTCCTCAGCACGGTATTAAATGTTAGAAATACTTTCATTTTCAGAGGTATTAAAGTTGGTTAAAAACCAAGGGAAGACATATCTTTTGATCTCTCACTGACAGATACTTTTTTCTAAAATGATTCAAACACATTGGTTCTTGTTTCACAACAAAGCAACTTTATATGTTTGTGCTTCTACTAAGAAAAAAATTAAAAATTACTTCACCAAGACTACCCAAGAAGCCTTTTGAGAAACATTATATCCAATTTTCATGTAAAAGTCAAAGACTGACAATATTTCATATGAAATGACTATTTGTCAAACCAATTTACAAAGTATTTTTTTTTTTTTACCAAAAGGCTACATTTCCACAAAATATCTGTGTTGCTAATCTAATGTGAAGTGAAAAAAAGAAAGAAAATCTGCAGTAAGCTGAAAGTCATAAATTTTGTTGAAACATTTATCTCTAAGAAATCATTGTCTTCATAGTCAACTGCCATTTTTCTGAGAGACTCCACAGTTTTCAATTATGAAACCTTAATGTGATGTTGTAAAATAGTCAATCAGACTGAACACTCTCCAGTTTGTTCCCATTGACTTTCTTTTCATAGAAAAGGTTAATTTGTGTAAAAAATAACCTCAGCAATGCATTTACCTAGCATAAATATAAAAATAGTATTTTTTTTAAATAGTTGAGATGGCATTTTTTTTTAGATTTGCCATTTTTCAAATTAAATGTGATTGTCAGTTTTTTACTAGACAAAAGACAACCAGTCTCTCTAATCAATCATCAGAAAGCTAGATATGATGAGACCTTTTTTTTTTTTTTTCTTTTCATCACAGCAACCCATTATAAGATATCATGGAATGGTGACTCATTCAATAGTAGGAAATAGAAATGCCCAATACCATGAAGGATACCCATGGTAGCAAAAGCTGGTCACATGGGCTTTCAGAAGCAATTTTTGTTTGAAAATAGTTTTATTTCATCCATTACCTTGTCTTCCTAATTTTTTATATCTTTCCTTATTTTTTGTATTATCTGATGAACAAGTAATTCCTTTGCAAAAATAAACTTCCTTTACCTTCTGAAGTCATTTGACTTTGGCCTGGCATTCTGGTGGCATCTATATATTCTGGAGCCATGTATCCATTACCCATTCCCTTCCCCACTGATCTACTCAGGGTTTTCTTTGCCACTTCTGCCTAGGATATCATATAATGCCTATGAATAGCCATTTACTGAGATAGAAACTTAAGATTTCTATCTATAGCAACCTTCTTAAATCAAAGGTATCCAACTCCCCTAAATTAGTAAAACAAAACAATACAAAACAAAACACACACACATAAACACACACACAAACAAAAAATAAAACTTCCTAGTGTGACCTGAAGTCAATATATTTTTATGTGTATTTGGAAATGTTTAACAAAATAAATTTAAAAATACAATATAAAAAAGATAATATTAATTTGCCTTTTGTCAAGTTACCATCCAATCTTCAGGGATCTTACTTATAAAGACTCCATTGGGGCCTCAAAGAATACACTAAGGTTTCTCCAAACCTGCCCAATAATCTGCCCAGTAATACAATCTAAAATATTATGATCTCTTCAGGATTATATTTTAGTGTGTTACTATTTCCTATTTCCAATATGAAAGATTTCTCCTTAAGGGCAAAACAACCTACTGTTCTGAGGTTGGAAGCTGTCCTTGGTGGAAGATACCAAGATCTGTAGTTCACCTACTTGTTCCTTTGGAAGCTTCTTCCTTTCTCATTCAAAACCCACTCTCATTTTGGTCTTCTTGGCCTTAGACTTTAAAATTAGGCTCTGATTATGAGTTATTCACATGACTTTGTACTTCAGTAATCTTCATTTCTATTTTACTAGATACTGGAAACTGTTACCTGGTACATTAGGTTTTGATATCAGATATTGGAATATAAGAGCCTTGAAAACAGGGAATATTTTCCTAGCATATATTCACATCCCTATTATTTACCATGATGAATGACACTTAGTAAATGCTTTACAATTCATTCCTTTTGATTCTCCATTTCCTCACTTAAAATGGGGAGGTGTTTTAAAGAGGATAGCATGCTGTTTCAAGAATTAGGAAAACCAGAATTCAAGTTCCTATTGTGTCTATAGTCAAGTCCCTAACCTCAGCCCTCATCAGGAAGGCAGAGGGTGAAGTTCAATCTGTCTTAGAAGGTTAGTCTTTCTATTTACCTTCAATTTTTCACACTTCTCTTTAAATCTAGTTATATTAGTTATTTCCTGGTTTGATTGACTCTAGACAGTGTTCTCTTCATTCTGAAATATGAAATACATGGAATAAATTTGTCAAACTAGAAATATTTATGTACATTTTTTATTTAATATAAAAAAGAAAGTGTAGCATATTTATAAGAATTCAGAATTGGAAGTCATTTTATGTAGTGAGATCAACAATTAGAATTCATGAATTTGTATATCATTCTGATCCTAAGGATGAAAACATTCACACTTCTTTGCCTTGCCTAAGCATGCAGGTATTCATTCTATGTAGAAAATGAACAGCTTTAAAAGGCTGAAACATTTGTTCAAACAAACTTTAAGTTTCAATTACCTTTAAAGCTAGTTGTTAACATCTTATATATCTCAAAGATCCCGGTCACTGCTAAATTCCTAAAGAATAAAGAGGACCAATATGTAAAGTTCTTTCTGACTTCATTTCCACTATTATTGTTTTAAAAATGTCTAAAATATTCACTATCAAAATATGGTTTTACAACTTGACAATTAGGAAATATATTGCTTGCCAGACAATGCCCGTTTAGCATGTTTTTTTATAGCAAAATAGAAAGAACCCTGAATTTGGAAGAGAGAAATATTTGGAATCTAATCTAACCTCTGGCATTTCTTTGTTTTCCAAGCAGAAGAGAGCCAACTACCCTGCCTAAATCCAATTTCCAAATCCCTAGAAAAAGAAAAAGTTATCATATAACTAAAATCAGTGGTTTTAACTCCTGGGGCTCTAGTGAGTTTCAAATAAGATCATCTCTTCAAAGTGATTGGAAGATAATAAAGCATTCTATAAATATTAGCTATTATTTATATTGATCAGCACAAAACCATCATACAACAGCCATAATATATCCTGCACAAGATGTATTTTGTTTTTGCTAAAGATATGAATAATATTGGAAGAACTGGCTTTAAGATTTAAAGGGAATTTTATGAAATAATTAATTTTTTGTTTTTGGTTTTTTTCCCCTGGTTACATGCAAATTTTTTTTTCTTATATATGTACATTCATTTTTTATATATTTTCATATGAATAAAGTCAGAAGAGAAAAATCAGAACAAAATGAAAAATCACAAGAGGAAAAAAGATGAAATTAATAGAATACAGAATAAATACTTTCTTCAATCTTTTAAAACATTTTTTGAGTATTTTCTTTGTCTTTTACTTATCACAACAACACTGTTTAAATCAGTAATTAAAAGTTAAAATGAATAGAAAAGAGCATCCTTTCCTCCTATTGGAGCTGAGGGGATCAGAATAATCTAAATACAGAATTTGACACATGTTAAGTATGAAAGAAAATCAGAGATTTCAAGATGAGGTAAGTAAGGTATATATTCTAGGCATGGAGGTCAGCCATTACAAATATATGAATGTCAGAGATGGAATGTCATGTGAAGAACAGAAAGTAAACCAGTATGACTGAATCATATAATATATGGAAGATAATTATATATAAAAACAAACAAACAAAACCAAAACAAAACTCCAGAAAGATTAGAAAGTAACAGTTTGGAAGATATTAAAATACAAAAAGAAGAGTTTATATTTGATACTAGAAGTAGTAGAAAACCACTGGTGTTTACTGAATATAGGGTGACACGGGAATAAATGGGCTTTTGAAAATTCATTGGAGGCCATGTGGGAGAAAAATTGCAGCTGAGAATGACTTGAAATACAATGCCAAAAAAGGAGCATGTTTCAATTGTCCAGGTGAGAGAAGATAAAGGGTTGAAATAGAATGGTAGCAATATAACTATAGATGCAAAAAGCTTGTTTAGATAGAAACAACAATATTTTACAACTGATTGAGTGTGTGGTGTAAGTAAAAAAGAAGCTGAGGATAACACTTAGGTAATGAATGTGGATGATTGGGGGGATGATGGCACCTTTTTATTTATAAGGAATTTGAAAGAGAAAAAGATCTCACCAAGTAACAATAATAGAGATAGAAAAGAGGAAAAAAACCTTACGTTAGAGTCTTGTGGATCCATAGTTATTGGACATGACATAAGATACCTCAGCAAAGGAGTTTGGGAAGGAACTCTCAGACAAATGGAAAGTGGATCCAGTAAAGAACAATTTCATGGGGGGAAAAAATGACAAGACAAAGTGTTCAAGAAGAGAGGATGAGCAATACTCTCAAGTGATGCAGAGGAATTCAGAAAAAAAAATATTGAGAAAAAAGTATAAAATTTGGTTGATCATTGGCAATTATAGAAAACAGCTTAAGCTGAGTTATGAGTTTAGAAGCTAGGTTATAGATATTTGGAACATAGGAAGTGAAGATATTAAATGTCAGTGTTTTGGTTTTCTTTTTAAATTTGACCAAGGAATGCTTAAATGTTAATTATATTGCAAATTTATCTTTTCCCTTTAATAGGATTTGTCTTTTAGTATATTGTATACAAATATTTGATGTGGTTGTTCCTTGAACATATTTATATGTTACCCTATGTAGTTCTGAATGAGCTTTCTTGATATAGGCTTTATTTCTTCCTACCTATTATTTTCTCTTTTATTTCAAATTGGAAAGTGTGAAGTTTGACAATTACATTCTTGGATGCTACAATTTGAATTTTCTTTTCTCAAAAGTATTTTGGTACTGACTGCTCCCTTTCCCAATATGTTTTCTCTTTTATCACCCTCTCCCCGTTCCCATATTCCATTCTCCTCCTATTTTTCTGCAGGGTAAGATAGATTTCTATTTCCCTATTGACTGTGTGTGTGTATATATATATATATATATATATATATATATATATAATTTCCTCTTTGAACCTATTCTGATAATAAGTGTAAGGTTCAGTCATCCTCTCACCCTCTCCTTTGCCCCTTTACCTATTCTTTAAAATCTTTTTTTGTTTTTTTTATGGCAGATAATTTGCACTTCTCCCTTTTCCTTTCTCCCAGTATATTCCTCTCTCACCCCTTAATTTCATCATTTTAAAAAAAGATAATATCCATTCATTCACCTCACAGCTGTGTCCTCTGTCTACATATATATGTCTTCTAACTCATATAATAATGAGAATGTTCTAATGAGTTACAAGTATCATTCTTCCATGTAGGATTGTAAATAGATAAAGCTTATTAAGTCCCTTATGACATCCCTTTCCTAATTATCTTCTTATGCTTCCCTGGAGTTCTGTATTGGAAAATCAGATTTTCCATTCAGCTCTGCTCTCTTCATCATAAAAGATTGAAAATTTTCTATTTCATTGAATGAGCACTTTTTCTTCTGAAGGTTTAGACTCAGTTTTGCTGGGTAGTTGATTTTTGGTTGTAATCCTAGCCCCATTGGTCTCCAGAATATCATATTCCAAGCCCTCCACTGCTTTAATGTACAGGCTTCTAAATCTCTTATAATCCTGACTGTGGCTTCACTATACTTTCTGGATGCTTGCAATATTTTCTCCTTATCCTGAGAGTTCTGGAATTTGGCTATAATATTCTTGAGAGTTTCTCTTTGGGGATCTTTTTCAAAAGGTTTTTTTTTTACTTCCTGCCTCTGGAATAACAGGACAGTGTTCTTTCATAACTTCTTGAAAGATGATGTACAGGCTCTTTTTTATCATGAATTTCAGGTAGATCAGTAATTTTGTATCAGTAATTTGGGATCTCTTTTCTAGGTTATTGTTTTTCCAATGAGATATTTCACATTTTTTCTATTTTTTTCATTTTTTTTTTTTTAGTTTTGCTTTATTGTATCTTGTCATTAGCTTCCATTTGCTCAATTTTATTTTTTTAAGCAATTATTTTTGTCAGTGATTTTGTACCTCCACTCCCAATTGGCTAATTTTGATTTTTAAGGCATTTTTCTCCTCATTAACTTTTTGCACTTCCTTTTGTACTACCCTCAATTCTTTCCCTAATATTTCTTCTGCCTCTCTTACTTGATTTTCAGAATCCCTTTTGAGCTTTCCCTTTTGAACCTAATTCTTATTTTTCTAGGAGGCTTTGGATGTAGGAACTTTGACTTTGTTATCCTCTTCTAAGTGTGTTTTGAACTTCCTTGTCACCATAACTTTCTTTTTCTTTTTAGAGTGCTTTCTAAATATTTTTAAAATATAGCTTTTTTAATTGACAAAACATATGCATGGGTAATTTTTCAACATTGACCCTTGCAAAAACTTCTGTTCCAACTTTCCACCTCCTTCCTTCCATCCCCCTCCTCTAGATGGCAGGTAGTCCCATACATGTTAAACATGTTAAATACAATATATGTATACATACTTATACAGTTATCTTGCTACACAAGAAAAATCGGATTTAGAAAGAAGGTAAAAATAAGAAGGAAAAGAAAAACAAAAATGCAAGCAAACAATAACAGAGTGTAAATGCTATGTTGTGGCTCACACTCATTTCCCAGTGTTCTTTCACTGGGTGTAGTTGGTTCTGCTCATTACTGATCAGTTGGAACTGATTTGGATTCTTTCATTGTTCCTCATATAGTATTATTATTTAAGTGTGTAATGATCTTCTAGTTCTGTTTATTTCATTTAGCATCAGTTCATGTAAGTCTCTTCAAGCCTCTCTGTCTGTATTCATCCTGCTGGTCATTTCTTACAGAACAATAATATTCCGTAACACTCATATACCACAATTTACTCAGCCATTTTCTAATTGGTGGGCATCCAATCAATTTCCAGTTTCTAATCACTACAAAGAGGGCTGCCATAAACATTTTTGCACATACAGGTCCTTTTCCCTTTTTTAAGATCTTTTTGGGATATAAGCCCAGTAATAACACTGATGGATCAAAAGGGTATTCACAGTTTGACAACTTTTTGGACATAATTCCAGATTGCTCTCCAAAATGGTTGAATTTATTCACAACTCCACCACATTTCCCTACATTCCCTCCAATTTTTGTCACTATCTTTTCCTGTCATTTTAGCCAATATGAGAGGTATGTAGTGGTATCTCAGAGTTGTCTTAATTTGCATTTCTTTGATCAATAATGATTTGGAACATCTTTTCATATGGGTAGAAATAGTTTCATTTTCATAATCTGAAAATTGTCTGTTCATATCCTTTGACTGTTTATCATTTGGAGAATGGCTTGATTTCTTTTTTGTTTGTTTGTTTTTTCTTTTTTTTTCTTATAAGTTTTTATTGGCAGTACATATGTATGGGTAATTTTTTACAACATTATCCTTTGGAGATACTGTGACATATTTAACATGTATAGGACTGCCTGCCATCTGGGGAAGGGGGTGATGCGCGATAAAGTCGGAACAGAAGTGAGTACAAGGAATAATGTTGTAAAGAAATTTTTTTCAAAATTAAAAAAAAATTATCCTTTGCACTCACTTCTGTTCTGGCTTTTCCCTTCCCTCCCTCCACCCCCTCCCCCAGATGGCAAGCAATCCCATACATGTTAAATATGTTATAGTATATCTTAGATACAATATATGTGTGCAGATCCGAACAGTTCTGTTGCTGCACAGGAAGAGTTGGATTCAGAAGGTAAAAATAACCTGGGAAGAAAAACAAAAATGCAAACAGTTCATACTCATTTCCCAGTATTCCTTTTCTGGGTGTTGATTCTGTTCATCATTGATCAATTGGAACTGAATTATATCTTCTCTTTGTTGAAGATATCCACTTCCACCAGAATACATCTTCATACATTATTATTGTTGAAGTTATAATGATCTCCTGGTTCTTTTCATTTCACTCAGCATCAGTTCATGTAAGTCTTTACAATCCTCTCTGTATTCATCCTGCTGGTCATTTCTTACAAAACAATAATATTCCATAACATTAATATAGCACATTTTATTCAGCCATTCTCCAATTGATGGGCATCCAATCATTTTCCAGTTTCTTGACACTACAAAAAGGGCTGCCACAAACATTTTGGCACATACAGGTCCCTTTTCCTTCTTTAGTATCTCTGGGGTATAAGCCCAGTAATAACATTGCTGGATCAAAGGGTATGCAGTTTGATAACTTTTTGACCATAATTCCAGATTGCTCTCCAGAATTGTTGGATTCGTTCACAACTCCATCAATAATTCATCAGTGTCCCAGTTTTCCTTCATCCCCTCCACCATTCATCATTATTTTTTCCTGTCATCTTAGTCAATCTGACAGGTGTGTAGTGGAATCTCAGAGTTGTCTTAATTTTCATTTCTCTGATCAACAGTGATTTGGAACATTTTCATATGAATGGAAATAGTTTCAATTTCATCATCTGAAAATTGTCTGTTCATATCCTTTGACCATTTAGCAATTGGAGGATGGCTTGATTTCTTATAAAATTAGAGTCAGTTCTCTATATATTTTGGAAATGAGGCCTTTATCAGAACCTTTAAATGTAAAAATGGTTTCCCAGTTTGTTGCTTCCCTTCTAATCTTGTTTGTATTTGTTTTGTTTGTACAAAGGGTTTTTAATTTCATATAATCAAAATTTTCTATTTTGTGATCAATAATGATCTCTAGTTCTTCTTTGGTCACAAATTCCTTCCTCCTACACAGGAGTGAGAGTTAAAAGTATCCTATGTTCTTCTCATTTATTTATAATCTCATTCTTTATGCCTAGATCATGAACCCATTTTGATCTTATCTTGATATATGCTGTTGTGTGGGTCCATGCCTAGTTTCTGCCATACTAATTTCCAATTTTCCCAGCAGTTTTTGTCAAATAGTGAATTCTTATCCCATAAGTTGTGGTCTTTGGGTTTGTCAAATGCTAGATTACTATAGTTATTGACTATTTTGTCCTGTGAACCTAACCTATTCTACTGATCAACTAGTCTATTTCTTAGCCAATGGTTTTGGTGACTGCTGCTTTATAATATAGTTTTAGATCAGGTATAGCTAGGTCACCTTAATTTGATTTATTTTTTCATTAGTTCCCTTGAAAGTCTGGACCTTTTGTTCTTCCATGTTGGAATCTTTACAAAGTGTTAACTCATTAGAGTTGATAGAGACAATAATTATCTAATTTAGCATGATTCAGTATGATTGATCTGATCCTATGAGGAGATGTTAGGGGCCAGAATTTGAAACAAGGTACTAAGTGAAATTGAGGAGACAATGTTTAAATCTAGTTTAGCATTGATTTAATCATACAACAAATAATGGTTTCCCAGTGATATAATGATTGGTGTGTACTCAGTGAAGAGCATATGAGCAAGAAGCTCTCAAGGCCAAAAAGCACTCTGGGACACACAGAAGCCCACAAGCCCACTCTTGTAGGCAGAATCAGATTCATTCCATCTTCCACCTTTGTGCTGGCTGGAGACTGAAGAAAGCAGAGGCAAAGGACAAACTGCAAGAGTTCTTGGAGAAAATAAACATTTGGATTTTATCAGCTGGCTGCATTTGAGGTGATTATTACTTTGAACTGAAACTAAGGTTGCCTCCAGAAAACCTCCCCAAGAAACTTGCTCCCAGAGAGAATCATTATATTATAGAAAAGAAGAGTACACTACACTTCCAGATGAATTTTGTTGTTATTTTTTCTAGGTCATTAGATTAGTTTCCTGGGAGTCTGATTGGTATAGCACTAAATATACAGATTATTTTAGATAGTATTTTAATCGTTACTATATTTGCCCAATCTATCCAAGAGCACTTAATATTTTGTCACAATAACTTTCAATAGTCAGAAAATTTTTTGTTAACTCCTCATTTTCTCAGTCTATTACTTGGCTTTTAACTCTTTGTTAAAGTAGGACTCTGTTTCCAGGATGGAGGGTGTACTGTCCCAAGCTTCAAGAGTTTTGTGAAGCCGTTTTCAGATATTTTTCTAGGGACCTGACTACAAGTCCCTCTTTCTGCCCTGGAGTTATTATGAGTATCCCTACCATAATGTAGGTATAAGATCTAGTGTACTAACTCAACACAGTTCTGCTTTCTGAAGCTCATCTTGTGGCTTGGGGCTGGGGCTATACTGACATGTACTCTGCTGGAACTGCACATTGGACTCCCACCCTGCTTTCCTTTCCACCTTTCCTGCTGATCTTCCAAGTCCTCTTTGGTGTCCCTGAGCTGAGAAATCTGGAAGTCATAAGTACTGCCACTGATTCAGAGGCTGTACTGAATCTGATTTGTTGTCAGGTTCACCATCTGGAGCCCGGTCCAGGGCTGGGCCTGGGTGCAGGGCTATATTGGCACATCTCACACCAAGACTGCAAGTTAGACTCCCAAACTGGTATCACAGACCTTTTCTGCTAACTTTTTAAGTTGTTTTCTGCTGGAAAATGTTTTGCACCATCTTTTTGGGTATTTTGATGCCCTAAAATTTGTTTAAAGTTATTATTTAAAGGAATTTGAAGGAGAGGTTGGGCAAGTTCCTGTCTTTATTCCATTATCTTGGCTCCCCTCTTTATTATATTTTCAAGATGTCCATTTCTTTGGCAAAATTTTCTCATTTGTCCCTGAAACAGTTTTTTCTCAAATATTAGATGAAAGAAAAGAAAAAAAATTATGACAAAGAAGAAAAGAATTATTGAAACATTCTTATTAGAATACTGCGAAAAAGAAATAGCCAGAAGAAAATTCAGGCAAGCAGGATAACTTTGAAAGTCATATTTTAAACTTATTGTATACTTAAAAAGAAAAGTAAGTTTTATGTAAGAGATTTGTACTTTCACATTCAATTCTTGATTTGTTCATTGTATATGGAAATGTTAATTTTATTAGCATTTGCTATATTCAGACTAAACATAACAAAATTGCTATGTAAAACAAATCAGGATTTTCTGAAGAGTTTGATTTGTCTCCTTATCTCTTCCTTTATTTCTTTTAGTAACTTCCAATCCACTCTATTCTACTCTTTGTTTTGGCTTTGTACCAGTAATCATTCCTGAGTTACTCTCATATTTTCAAATTTTACCATAAGAGTTTTCAGTCCATAGTATTAGAGTATTATTTTCATCACTTACTTTATTTTCTCCATTTATTCATTCATTTCTTTCTTTCTTTCTTTCTTTACTCATCAATTTGTTTCTTTTATTTTTATGCTTGCTTTCTTATTAAAACACTATTGAGAAAGGCTAATTAAATATTTCTTCTGAACTTTAGATTTGTAAACTGTTATGGTTATCATGGATCAACACAAGGACTACATTTAGGGCAGAGTATTGTAATAAAAATATTTAACTTTGTAGACTAAATTTGAATATTAGAAGGAACCTTAGAATCCATAGCACTTCCTAATGTCACCAGAGGAATCTTTACTATGATATACTTAAATGGTTATCTAGACTTTGCCTGAAGAAATCCAACAAATGGGAACTCATTTCTCTTCCAGGAAGCCTATTTTGGTTGTGGACAACTCTAATTATTAGGAAGTTTTTATCCCCCTGATACTGAACCTAAATCTATGTAACTTCCAGCCACTGATCACACTTCATCAATGAAAACTTTATAGGATGAATTGTAAACATAATTGAAAGTATTCTTACTGATGCTCAGTGAAACGAGCAGGGCCAGGAGATCCTTATATACTTCAACAACTATTCTATATGATGATCAATTTTGATGGACCTGGCCATCTTCAGCAGTGAGATGAACCAAATCATTTCCAATGGAGCAGTAATGAATTGAACCAGCTATGGCCAGCAAAAAAACTCTGGGAGATGACTAAGAACCATTACATCGAATTCCCAATTCCTATATTTTTGCCTGCCTGCATTTTGGATTTCCTTCACAGGCTAATTGTACAATATTTCAGAGTCCGAGTCTTTTTGTACAGTAAAATAACAGTTTGATCATGTATAATTTTTTTTATCTAATTTATGCTTTAATATATTTAACATCTACTGGTCATCCTGCCATCTAGGGGAGGGGATAGGGGGAAAGAGGGGAAAAATTGGAACAAAAGGTTTGGCAATTGTCAGTACTGTAAAATTACCCATGCATCTTGTATATAAAAAGCTATTAAAAAAAGAAAGAAAGAAAGTATTCTTACTCCAATAATAAATGAATATAAAATATAAATCAAAATCCTATGATTATGGATACCAACATTTAAGAGCTGGCCTTGAAATCAGAAAGACCTGACTTCAAACCCTATTTCTTACATATATTTAAAATAATTGCTTTTATACTGGCTATTTATAAACAACTCACTAACTTCTGTGTAATCTAGACAAATTTCTAAAATCTAGAGTTACAGATAAACTCCTATTCTAAAGCACTACAGAGTATGTCCACACTGGGAGTTATACAAGGGAAAAATCACAGATAATAATCAAACAAAAAATAATGGTCAAAGCATGATATTCAAAAGATTCTGAAAAGATAAATCTACTAATTTCTTCTTCTTGCTCTCTTCAAAAAAAGGGAATTTTACCCATATTAGTAATATTGGAATATAAGCTTGAAATAGGATTTTTATAAGACAATTCAAGTAGAAAATTGCATCATAAACCTTGCCCACCCTTTTCATAAAAAAACTATTTTTCCCAAGGAGGATCATGTAAGAGAGCATTAATAACTTAGTAGAAACTCATTCTTCTTACTTGGAGAAAAGCAAAGCCACTCCAAAAAAAAAAAAAAAAACATTTTATAGGTAACAACATCATCCTCACACTTAAAGAAAAGCACCTTGTAAATATAGATGGAAAAATGCTTCCTGATTCTAACAATTCCCTAGTCATAAAAGGAAGGAAGAATCAAGGACACACAAAAACACCATAATGGATGCAATTTTTTCAAACTCTAAGAACATTCAATTGAGTTTGAGTTCAGATAGAATAAGAAGTAATTTTATGTAGTACTGGAATTTAAAACTTTTGCATTACTAGAGCTAGATTTTTGACAGAGATAGCATCAAAGTATATTTTAACTTGATTGTAGCATATTTAGGGAGAATGCTATGGTATCATAGTATAATAGTAACACATATTTTTGTTATAAAGATGGCACATTTTAATTTTTAGGTTTTGTATTATCAACCAACATTTGCTAAGCATCTATTACATGAAAGTATCATTCAGACATGGGAATACAGAAATGCTTGTGATAGTGCCTGTCAGGAAGAGGCTTTGGAATAACAGCAGTAGGAAGGAAAGGGTTAACAAAAATTTTCATTTTCATATTCTCAGTTAACTTACTATACTTATATTGATCTTTTCTAATGCAAACATATTTCTGGCAAAATGTGTAATGAACACTGGAGGTTTGCCTGACCTCGTTATTAGAATGGTATGAGGCAAGTAATTTTTATTAGAATTTCAATTAGCTTTCCTACTCTTATGATGTTTTACCTCTATCTTTCCTTTTCAGTATCTCCTAAGGTTACTTAGAAAGATCTTTTAGGGAGACTGTGTTAAAAGGTACAACTACAGAACACACTATTTCAGTTTGTATATAAAAATGAGGTCACCATATGTTAACCAAATCAGATTCATTGAAGAGAAAAAGATGACATAATTCATGAAGAATTATTCAGGGACTCCTAATTGGAAAAAAGGAAGGTCTCAGCTTAATGTAAAAGGAGAAAGTGAGATAGAAGTGCCAATATAACCTAGTGAGTATATCTGAAATGGATTTTAAATATTATTGTCATAGTGGCACATAAAAAAACTGGAAAAGACATGAAAACAAAGGGCAACATCCTGATGATTATTGCTCTATTTTAAGCTTCTGGGAATTGAAATTTATAATTCCAATTCCCTAAGGTATTTCTGTAATAAAAGAAAATTCAACTTGGTAATCTGTTCTTTGCATTAAAAAATCAGATTCCAGCACTTAGAAATGAATTAAGACTTGGTCCTCATTCTGCAGATCTCCCATCTTCTCATTTTATAGATGAGGAAAACTGAGGCCCATAGATACTACATAAAAAAAGAAACTTGTTTCTGCTACTACAGGTAGTAGCTAGATTATAAAACTTAGATTTGAATCTGAATTGGTTCCCTACACATTTTTTTCCCTTGTTCACAGTTTTGTGATGAGCTTTTAGGAACACTATAGCAATAATCCAAGACCATATCCTTCCTAAGGGCTGTACCACATCAACAACATATCTACAAGCTTACTGTTTATTGTTTAAAATTGTAAAAAATTATAAAAAAAGAATTGTTTTCAAATAAAATTTCAAGATAATAATAAGCCTAGTCTATAGGTAATTAAAAGTAATATAAGCAAGCATAGAAAGGAACGACAATAGGGGAGAGAAAGAAGAGCTGGCTGAGGAAAAGGGATAAAGAGAGAGGTGGAGGAGAGAACAAAACATCTAAATTCTCTTTTAGGTCACAGACCAACAATATGCCTTTTGCCATGTATAGAGTCTACCCGCTTGAAATGTTACATCTCCAAACCTCCTCCATAAAGAGTGAGTAACAACCATACATCTCATCTCAGGCTAAGCAAAAATAAACAAACAGACAAAGAGATCACATAATATTTGAGGTGTAGTCAGACAAAGGAGAAAATAAAAGAAGCAAGGGTTTCCTAAAGTTTTCCTAAATTTGTAGCAAACAGTGAAACACTGCTCCCTACCTCCCTGTTATGGCAAAGATAAATATTGTCCTTTGGAAATCTTTAACTAGCATTAAAACACCAAGGGTACCTGGTGTTTCAAAATAGGGAAATGAAAAAACAAGTGATTCTATTTTTCACAGCTTCTTAGTTTTATCAAGCGTTCTCATTCTTTTCTGTAGTCACAGACTCTTCATGCCAAGTACAGCTACTTAGGTAAAACGTTCTTCATCTGTACACCAGATACTACCATTCTCTTCTCCCCAAGAATTTTGATTCAGCAATTATTCCCTTTCTCATATATTTCCAATTTCTCCCTCTCCATTATCTCCTTCCAATATGCCTCTAAACATGCTCAGGATCTCTTCTAGATTCCCACCTTCAACCAGAGAATAACTTGACCCTTCTATTCTATTTTGGATACTGCCCACTGTCTCTTTCTGTTCACTGTTGAACATTTTGAATAATTTTTCTAGTCCTAATGACTTCATTTCCTCATCAATATATCTTCAGTCTCTTGGAGAATGATTTCCACTATTCAACCAACTATTGAAACTACTCACTCAAGTCACCAGTGATCTCCTAATTGTCCAATCCATTCATATTTCCTCCAGGGAAGAAAGAAACTTTAATTTACCTATTATATTTTGACATAATAAATTTTTGAAGAAAATTTAAATAGACTAGATTGTGATCTAGAAAGAACTCTGCCAAGATAGCCTTTATTCTCGCCTCTCTCACTGTCTCATTCTCTATATGCTTCTTTTTGCTGTTATCCTTTTTTTATAAGTATATGCCCGATCTATCCACTTAGATGTAAGCCCTATGAGCACATAACTCTACAGTAGATAACATTGCCTAATAAATGTTGACTAGTTGCTTTAATTGCTGCTCATTTTCTTTGATCACTGAATTGTCTGTTATTGACTACATCTCTGTACTAGATATTTTCTCTTTAAAGACTAGAGATTACATATTCTCCTTCAATGTTTGTTTCCCTAGACTGTTGTTCTATTTCTTATTTCTTATTAGGGTCATCCTTAAGTGCCTGCTTTTTGACTTTTTTTCTCTTTGTCAGGGTTCTTTGTCTTAGCAACATCTTTCTGTCCCATGACTTCAATTCATAGAGCTCTGCAGATGACTTATAAATGTTTTCCTCTAGTCCTGAATTCTATATCTAGCCTCAGACCTGTATCATCAACTGCCTGGGTATTCCTATATGCTGTTCAAACTCAACATGTTGAAAATTTAGCTTATTGTCTTTTTTCTTGACTGAACTCTCCTTTCTGTCTTTAGCTTCTGGCACCACTACTCATTTCAGAAGTTTACTTCTGATACTCATCATCCATCTGCCTTTTTCCCTCCTTCCCTCTCTTCTTTTCTCCTTCCCTCCCTCTTTCCCTCCCTCCCTCCTCTCTCTGTCTCTCTTTCTTTCTCTCTTTGTCTCTCTCTGTCTGTCTCCGTCTCTGTCCCTTCTCAGTCTCCTGTAAGATTCAAATAGCGACCTATCAGTTTTACCTCTGCAATGATTCTCACATCAATCTGTTTTGTTCTGTCATAACTGCCATTACCTTAGTATATAAGGTCTTTTACCTTGTGTCTATACAATTTGAGTGGTTTTATTACAATTAGACTATTATCCATGTCTTTTTTCTTACAACATTACCTGTACCTTGTTTGCCCTCATTTTCTCTCATTTAATTCCAATCTGTTCTTTTAAGTCCAATTCAAATGACAGCATTCATCTTTGAGAGACAGAATGATAAATTGTAAATGTTTGCCTTGCAGTCAGAGGACCTGAATTCAAATCCTGTCATCTTCTAATTTTGAGTAAGTCACGTTAATTTCTTTGAATTTCAATTTCCTCATGTGTAAAATGAAGAGGTTGCATTTGATAGTTAAAAAGTTCCTTTCAGTTTAAAATCTATGATCATCTATTGTTCCTTCTCCTATGATTACCAGTTTCTTCCTCAGACTTTAAATTTTTCTTCAAAACAAATACTTTGAAAACAACAGTGCTAAAGGTATTAGAGATGTACTCTTTTCCCTTTAAAATAATAAATCTTGTGTACTAGAGAAGTTGACATTTAATTTACCCAAGGAGTAAGACACAATGTTGGCACCTTGTATGATCAAGTTAACATCTTGTCTAGCTTTTATCTTTATTTATTTTATTTTTAGTCATTCAATCAATAAGTATTTATTAAGTTGTTTACTTATTTACTAATATAATAAATATTTATTGTCCATTTTATTGTTTATGCATTTGTTTATCTAATAAATATACTACTAAAGTTTTCAATTTTTATATTAAAGCAACTAACATAGCACTAAAATTTTCTGAAGGACTGATGGTATACACTGATTAAAAAGAATTTCTTCATCAGGAATTTCCTACACCATTGAAATTTCATATGGATAAAATTTACATATATGTGTTCAGCATATATTGTTTTGTAGATCATGTTGTAATCAGGAATAGAGAAATTGTTAGAATTTAAGAAGTACTTTTGTCAGGATTACAAGACAAATATTAAACAGTGGAAAAATATTGAACATTATAAAAATTTTAATCAGGATGTCATTATCAAACGTTTGATATTGTCTTTGAGAAATGTATCAAAACCTTTTGAGGACAATAAAAATAATGAATAAAATAAATTATTTGCATTGACTTACTAAAATCTTACAGCAACCCAGTTAGCTACAAAGTAGAAATAATATCATTCTCACTTTAGAGATGAAGATACTGAGGCTCAGAAAGACAAATGAATTTTCTCAGAGGTACAGAATTATAAGTTGGGCATCAAATTAGATCTTTTATGGTCAGGTAAAAATGATGGCAGGTTTTATCTATTGGGTCCTTGATAGCATTCTGAAATGCTGAGATTCTTCTTTATTTTCCCTAAATATAAAGTAGTTCATATGTTAATTTAAGCTTTCTAAGATAAGGAAAGTCTTTTTTACTATCATATTTAGTTTCCCTAAAAGTGTCAAGCCAACCTTACTAATGAAAAATTTATCTTATCAGGGAAGCAGTGGTATTCCTAAGTAATGTGAATCATTCATATTTCCTCCAGGAAAGAAAGAAGCTTTAATTTACCTATCATGTTTTGACATAATAAATTTTTGGAGAAAATTTAAATAGACTAGATTGTGACCTAGAGAGAACTCTTACAAAGATAGCCTTTATTCTCTCCTCTCTCACTGTCTCATTCTCTATATGTTTTATTGTGCCGTTATCCTTTTTTTATAAGTATGTGCCCTATCTATCCACCTAGTTGCAAGCCCTATGAGCATATATCTCTACAGTAGATAACATTACCTAATAAATATTGACTAGTTGTTTAAATGAAAAATAGAGACTGAGCTGTAAAATTTGTCATTTCAAATGAATTTTTTTGCTGTACCCTTTCAACATTTGTTATTCCAAACTATCTAGAGATATTTAAAAACTTTATCAAGTTCTATGTAAAAATAGATTTTTTTAGTCAAAGTTGTATAGCATATAGAGAAAAGTGGTTGAAATAGCCTTGACCTTGAAATCCGAACTGAAATTTAATCCAAGCTTCAATCCTTCCCAGGAGTAAGAACAGGGGAAGTCACTATACCTCCTTGGACCTCAATTTCCTCTTCTATAAAATGGAGAAAATAATAGGTATCTCATAGAATTGTTATCAGGACAGAATGTGGTTATGATAAAGTGCTTTACCAATCCAAAAGTGCAATATAAGTGTTAGAAAGAATTACATTAGTAATTTTCTTGTTTCATGTCTTATCTTTTCCATCATCAATCAAAATTACCTGTACCTATAGCAAACCCTAAGCAAAGAACAGTATTAGATTTTCCTGGTGTAGTGCAGATTTTTTCATATTGTAATATTACATTGAAAATATTTCACTTCCTCTTTATAGCTACTCCCCATTGGTGTATAGGAATGAAGATGTTTATCTGGGTGCGTTCTTCTTTCACACACACACACACACACATACAGACACATACACACACACACAAAGTCATTCTCTGTATAGGTCCTTGAAAAAGAAGGCATTTAATTTTGTCCTAGAACAAAAATCACAACGATTCTTATGAAGTTATAATCTGAGTTTGTCTGGAATTTGGAATTTGTGTAAGAATGTTAATGATTCAATAGTCAAAGGATACTGGTAGCCAGATTAGGCATGGTGAAATATTAAACACACAATGTATTCCTCTCTGCCTGTAGGGAAACTACTGGATTGTATCCAAATTAACCCTCTATCTTAATTGTTACCATATGTATAGATTTCATGTTTTTCTTCATAACTGTCAGTTTAGATTATGATAAGCAGAGGTGAAAAGGCATAGGTGATATATTGGGATGCTAACTGGTATAAAATGACAGAATGAACCACATAATTATTTGGGTTGCTTTACTTCTGGAATTCTAGAATTTTCTCAATTAACTCTTCTGTTCAAAACCAGTTCTCTTTGAATTCTCCCTCCCATATCTTCTACTTTCAATTACTGTGCAAATCTATAGATTCTGCCCCTACAGTATATCTCATATCTATTTCTTTCTTTTGATTCTTACTTACTCTGCTCTTATTTAAGTTTTTATTATAATTTCTCTGTACTGTAATAGTAGTTTATTAAATGATATTCCACCCTCCATTTTATTCTTTTTTTCTAATACATCTTACAAATACATCTTTAATCCATACTACACGTTTAGTTAACATACCAATCTAATCTGCATCAAGTTTACACTTCTTTCCTGCAATTCTTGTCTTTGATCACTCTACTACTAAAACATCCTTAATTATTTGCTATTGCTTACCTTAAAAATAATCCATTCTCCTTACCTAGGCATTCAAAACACAAGGCATAATATAATTGTTCTTCCAGCTATTATCCTATTACTCTCAAATGAAAATAAATTTTTCCTCATTACCTGAACACATTTTTCTATCTACACTTCTGTTTATACTAGTGTACCTCTACTTCCTCCACCTCTTCCATTTAAGACTAATTCTTCCCTTCCATGGCCCAGCTTAACTACCACCTCTTCCAAAACACCTTCTTTGGCTTTCCAAGTTGAAAATGATTTCTTTGTCCCATAAATACTTAGAAAACTTAGCTAACTCTTAATAATTTAGTCACATATTTTGGGGGCTAATTACTATATTTTATATTTTAAGTAGTTTCTAACTTGATATTTTATACAATATTTAATTTTTTTCTAAAGTTAGTTTTATTATTTTCAATTAACAAAAATCTATTTTCTCTGCCTCCTATCCTTCTGCCCCTTCCATTAAGAGAAAAAAAGGAAAAGAAAAGAGAAAAAAACAGAAATTTTGTAAAAAATATGCATAATCAAAAATAAAAAATTCCACCACTGGTCATGTTAAAAAAATACAAGCCATATATGTATCTTGAATTCATCATCTCTCTGTAAGGAGGTAGAGAAATATGTTTCATCACTTCATCATTGGTTTTCTTGAGTTGCAATAAGTTAGAAAATCACATTTCTTAAGTGTAATGTAAAATTCTTTGTCTTTAAGATTTTGTCATGAGGCAGAAGAGAGAAGAAAGAGAAGAAAAAAAGGATAAAATATACAACTTTATTATATATTTAAAAGCAGTAGACAATAGATTTGCCATTTCATGTGTAATTTTAAAATTATGCTACATTATGGAGCTACTTGATTTATTTCACAATTTTAAAAATAACTAACTACTGGGGCAGCTAGGTAGTGAAGTGGACAGAGCACCAGCTCTGAAGATACGAGGACATGAATTCAAATTTGGTGTAACCACTTAACATTTCCTAGCTATATTACCCTGGACAAGTCAAAGCTCAATTGCCTCAGGAAAAAAATAATTATCAATTAATTAACCAAAATAATTTAATTAATTATTAATTTTCATATTTAACAATTTTATATTTATAAACATGAATTGATTGTAGAGGGCTGAAACTCTGAAAAAGGTATGCTTAAATCAGACAAGAGAGCACTTAAGGCTAATTACCTATTTAATGTAAGATAATGGTTCTATTGGCATATATTTAGATGATGGCTCTCCTCATGATTGGCGCCTGATGAACGGGTGGTAGTGAGGTAATCATAGACAGGATTGGAGGCTGGGGGAGAAAAGTTAGACTCACTTGGTAGCAGGACAAGGAAGAGAAGAGAGGCTGGAAACTCTGGACTCTAGAATCCAGGATACATCTTTGGCAAGCTGAGTGGCAGCTTGGCTGCCTCCCTTACTTCTCCCCCTAAAGACCAAGGACTTTGATTTATCCTAAATCTGGCTGATCCTGAGGCCCTCCAGGGAGCTAGTCTGGACATTATATTTGGCCCCCCAATGTGGACCAAGAACCTTAATTTCAGTGAAGAAGCCCTGTGACCAGGGAATAGGGTGAGTATTAAAATAGACAAAGAGGGAGCTTACTTTGTTAAGGGCTAAACTAGTCATTTTTGTTTTCTAGCTGAAATGGGGCAGATAATAGGAAGAGATTTTCCCCCACCCACACCCCTACCCTGAGGGAGCCCTATAGAAAGCATACTTAAACTAATAAAGAGGCAAGGTTTGCTTGTAACTTGGGAGCAGATTGGTGGACTCTTGGATATAATAGAATGCACAGACCCTAGAGTCTTCAAGGAAGAAGAAATAGAGGCAAATAATTGGAAATGAGTAGATCAACTATGTGAATATAACAATAATAATGGTCCTGATTCAATTTCTAAGTAAACATTATATATATGTGTGTGTGTGTGTGTACATATATATATATATATGTATATATATATAATGTATTTATACACACAAGATAATACAATTGGCCTTAAAGATTCCTGCAAATTCTAGAAAAAAGAAAACTTCTGAGGAGAACAGCCAGACAAGGAAGCATGAAGAGAAAGAGGAAGAGAAGGGACAGGGTAATGAAAATATTGCCAAAAGGCATGGCGAGTTAAGTGAACTTAAAAGGGCCTGGTGATTGTCACTCTCACAGCCCAGCTTCACCTCGCCTACACTCCAGCAAGCTCTTGTCCCTCCCCTATCCACTTCACCTTCCTGGGTGGAAGAAAGGAAAGGAGTGGAAAGGGCAATGATATCACCAGCACCTCCACCCCAGCAACCTTTGACCCCTTTGACTTGATTGCAAAAGGCACTACTTAAAGGGACAGAGGAAGGATAGAATACAGCTGATTTGAGAATAGTAATTTATCCTGTAATTGAACAGCTTAACCCTTCAGATCAAGAAAGAAGAAGATATATTATCTTATGTTAAGATGTTATTACAGAATTTGGCTTTTGAAATTTTAACCCCTAGTGACTGAAAAACTATAGAAAGAACATGCTTAGAACCTGGACAAAACTTGTGCCTTTCTGAATATAGTGAACTCTGTAGGATAAAAGCACAACAAAATAAGCAAACTGTAGTTAATACATCAATCATCTGTGACCAACTAACAGGTGTACATTCTTATGCAGACACTTCAGCACAGATTAATTACCCCATAGCAGCATATAAGCAAATTGCTTCTGCTGGTATCAAAGCATGAGGCTTTACCTGTCCTATGCTCACTATCTATATAAATGGCATATATTGGTCGACACAGGTCCCAATCATATAGTCATTAGAAGTGACAATTGGCCCAGTCATTGGCCAAAGATTACAGCAGACACCTATATGTCTTCATGGTAGGATCAATAGCAGCTGTAGTTAGTGATACCCCTTTGAGATGGATATTTGAAGGCAAAACAGGGGTTTTCACTCCTTTTGTAGTTGGAAAAAGTCCCCATCAATCTATGGGGAAGAGACATTTTGCAACAGTTGAGATTATAAATAAGTACTTCAGTTTTTTAGTCAGGGATGCTGTTGAAGGCCTGTCAACCCTCTCACCTGTTCCTATTCAATGGAAAACTGATACACCAGTGTGGATAGCTCTTTAAGGAACTTCAACAGCAAGTGAGAAAGAATCTAGGTAATGTTTATATCTTGCATATCCACTCTCATAGTGGACTTCCAGGTTCTATTATTGATGGTAATTCAAAGGCAGATAGCCTTCTAACCATGTTGGCCAATACTCCTTTATTTCAGGCAGCCCAAGAATCTCATTCTAAATATCATCAGGCTACTTGAGCTTTACATTTTCAATTTGGGATAACAAAAGAGGAAGCTAGGAGCATAGTAAAAGCCCTCTTTTCCACATTCCTATGCTTCCTCCAGGAAAGAACCCTTGGGGTTTGAGCCCAACAAAATTTGGCAAATGGATGTGACCCATTATAAATATTTTGATCATCTGTCTTTTATCCACCTTGTAGTAGATACTTTCTTAGGATTAACTTTTGCAATACCAGCAACAAAAGAGACAGCCCAAGTGGTCCCTTAATTCCTTATACAAGATTTTGAAATTATGGGTGTGCCACAAGCAATAAAAACAGATAATGGACCTGCATATACTTCTAAACATTTTGTACACTTTTGTGCACAATATAAGATTTTACACACTACTGGCATACCCTTTAATCACAGGTAATTGTAGTGAGGAGAAACAAACATCAAGACACTCCTCCAAAAAAGAAAGGGGGAGCCACAGGTAACCCTAGAGAACTTTTAAATTTAGCTCTTTACACAATTAATTGATTTTGATTTTTTGATAAAGATGCACTGGCTCTAGCAGATAGGTTTTATAACCCACTGGAAGGTCAGTGTCCAGTGCAAGCACCTCTGTTATCTTTAGATAATTGCCAGGTAATGTGGAGAGATCCAGAAAGTGATGAATGGAAGGAAACAGATAGGTTAACTGCTTGGGGAAGAGGGTTTGCTTGTATCTCTACAGATGGAGAAGCAATCAGATGGGTACCAACATACCATATTCACTTTGTCCATCAGAGACAGATATAGCAGACCCTTTAAATGAAGGAGAAGACCCAAAAAACATCATGTGGTTCTATCACTGATTGTGCCCACCACTGAAAGAGCATGGCACTTATGGCAATTGACTCATGGACATCAAAAAGCGTTAATTAGATTGATGCAAAACTTCAAAACTCTCAGGAATCATTGGATTCCCTGACACATGAAGTAATGGACAATAGATTGGTTTTGGACTATCTTTTGGCTGCCAAAGGAGACATATGTGTGATTGTTATTTACATACCCTCCTTCTAGGACTTTTAAAAATCTTTTACAATCCCATGTTGATTCATATTGTTTGTTATATCACTACTTGCATGTATAATTAATATTTGTTACACTACATTGAGCCTGCACCGGGTGCGAGAAAAGTCATCACTACTAGCCTGTGCTTTATTGCTATGTGCTTGTGTAATACCTCCCATGCTGATGGATTTGTGCATACCTGTTTCTAGTAAGACCTTTCAGCCCAGAAACCTGCTAACAATATCTGGCTTGACTCCTCACTTCCCTTTGGTGTTTTTCATCTCTCTTCCTGAGAAGTCAGGGGGGTGTGATCACCTTTTTTTTTTTTTTTTGGTGTTTTCACCCCATTTCCTGAGGAATCAGGTAGGGTGTGATTACCTCCTTTTTGGAGTTCTCACCTCACTGAAAAGTCAGGTGTGAGCACCTGTGTTCTAAAACAAAAGAAAAAGGGAGATGTAGAGGGCTGAAACTGACAATGACAAAAGTTTTATAGTGTTAATGTTGATGCTATGGGAGTAAAGAGAAAAGATTCAACTTCAAGGACTTTTCCAAGTAGTTTCACATGATTTGAATGTGATGGTTGCAAAATTTTAAAATGTATATTTGAAAAAAAAAAACTAAATATAAATGTACACACACACACACACACACACACACATTGTACTTTGATTTTTCAACATGTTGTAGAGATGACATTGGCTTCTTAAGGCTAGATCAGGATAAGAAGGTCTATCAGTTTTCAAGGTTTGTGGTATCAGCTTGGTGACAGATTGGGTTCTTGGTATTGATGAATCTGGTGAAATTTTAAGAGACTTATCAATAGAAATGAGACACACTTAACTTAGGTCAGTACAATGATCAGACTTAAAAGTTTAGAATGCAGACATAGGTAACTGTGGCCCATAAATTGTAATCTAAATTACTTCATTTACCATCCAAGGTTAGGAAAGCATTTACCATGAAGCAGTAAGATTTTTGAAACATAACCCTGAGATAGACCTCACATGCCTCAAATAGAAAGCTAAATGCTCTTTCTATGTCCTTGAAATATTAAATCAGATTACATGCTGCTTGTGGGCAGGAATTATTTCATGCTTTGTATTTGTATTATGAACATAAGAGTGCCTGACACATAAAAGACAAATAGTAAATAATTGTTGTTTGATATATAAAGTCACAATTTTATATATATATATATATATATATATATATATGTATATGTATATAAAATCCATATATATGCATACACACATAGACATAGACACATCATATATATATATATATAATATGTATATATATAAATAGATACACACATGGATATATATATATATATATTGTTGGATACATACAACACATACACATTCACACAATAATTTTAAATTTCATTTACTAAAGTAGAGATGGGTTGGAATCTATGTTGAAGGAGAATGTATCCCTCCCCAATAGAATCATAAACCATTAGAATGTTAAAAATAAGTATAGAAATAGAAGAGAAAGAAAAAGAAGAAAAGTTTAAAGAATCCCAATTTTAGCTGTAAATGGAAATATTATATAATGGAAAGAGATGTTAAATGATGCTAGAATAACAACTGCAAAGTACATGCCCAGATGGTTATTTTAAATAATTGGTATGGGTACTGATAACTCAACATGGGCTTTTGTAGAGCACCAAAGAAGTTGGAAAACTTCTTTGAACAGATGTTTAGGGGATATCTAGGAGCACTGGGTATTTTTACTCCATCTTGCATTTAGTAGCTAGTATTTTTGTTTTTAATAGTCATGAGCCTCTAATTAAAATACAATAAGAACAAAACAGCAACCCTAGAGAAAATCTTCTCTAAGCAGTAGGGTAGAATGGGGGCAGGAAACTAACTGAAATAAATCCAACAAAGTTAAAGGAAAAATATTTTTGAAAGAGATTAAAAACTAAGTGTACAATTTGTTTTTAAGAAACCAGAAACATTATTGTTTTATCCTACTATCAAAATAAACGAATATATTTGAAATTATTGGATATTTTTACTTTATTGGAAAAAATCTTAATATTCCATGAATTTGTTTTGCTTTTGTTTTAACTAATGCTTTTATTGTTAAAGTCAACATCTGATAAGAAATCACCAATTCTGTATCTAAGCAGTTCTGAAATTTTTCTGTGTCTTATGGTCTTAGAGAATTTTTGGAAGACATTGAGGGTATATGTCCCAGAACTGCCCAACAAACATGCAAAAAGAGGAAAAACATAAGCCTAAGTCCCTCTGTCCCTGAGAACAGCTTTATGATAATCAATTGATTATCGACAATCTTTAAGTGCCTACTAAGTGCCAGGAACTGTGCTAAATGCTATAAACACAAAAATTCCTTATTTACAAAGAGCTTAAAATAAGGGATCACATACCATGTGGCTGTCTTCCTTTTCCATGAAATCAGAATTTTTAAAGTGGTCAAGAATAAGTAAAAAATGTCTATATGGCCAAAGGCAACTTGAAATAGTGGAACACATGTTGGCTCTGGAATCAAGGATGCATTTGAATATCAAGTTTACAGGGAAGTAATATGTATTGGGGAATCAGGCTTTATTTCCTTTATTGATAAACTTGGGGTGAGGGGTTAGATAGTCTCCAAGGTCATTGAATTATAGATCAAAACCTGAAAGGATCACAAAGGCCAATATTCCATCCCTCTCATTTTACAGATGAACCATTGGACTTTTCACCATAATTAATACATAAAGAAGTAATAATTAATAAATTATAAGTTTCACCATACTTAGCACCTACTAGACAAAGATTGTTGTGAATATCATGTGGATGAGATGTGTATCAAATGGAACCTCAGACACTTACTAGCTATTTCTGGTAAAACCATAAAACCTCAGTTTATCTCCAATTTCTTATCTGTAAAATGGGTATGACAGTAATATAACTAATTTCTTAAGGCTATTATGAAAATCAAAAGAGATTGAAAAGTGTAAAGCTCTTAGCACAGTTCCTACCACATAGGAAGGCATTTCATATACATTATTATTACTATTATTTTTATTATTCCCTTTAAGATCTGATCCAAAATGTTCTCTCCTTATTCCCTCACCACTTCAAATGCAGGGAGAAAAATTGAAAGACTTTGCTCTCCTCTTCTCCACATTCCTAACAACTAATTCTATGGCCATCTCTATTTCATCCTTTCTTTTTCCAAACTGAGAAAGGAACTTCTGCCTTTTCTTACCACTTATGATATTGATTTACTATTAAGATTTCTTTTTTAAAAAATTCTGAAATAACAATTCATTTCTACTTATTCTTCTGATTTTTTTGTTTTAGATTATTTACTCTGCAAATCTTCATTTCTTTACTATCTATGGATAAATTTCAGAGAGTCCATAAATTTGAAACTTTTTAATATTTTAATAACTATTTCAATATAATTGAACTTTTTATAATCTTATGTAATTTAATTTTGAAAACATTCTCAGAATGGATTCATTATCCTTATGAGATTACCAAAAGAGTTTAGATTACAAAGAAGCTTAACAATTCCCATCTTAAACATTTTAACCTATTAATGCTCAGTTACCTTTATAATGTAATTCAAGCAATGTACAGGCTTTTGTTCTTTAGTTCTGGATCTATGATCTATGAAATACACAATATATCAGGGAAATACCTCATTATGGTGGGTTCTTAAAAATAGCATCATTGGAATCTAAGATGGGTAAGACTTTATTGTGTTAGAAATGTTTGAATTAGACTATCAGAACAGACAAAATTGATTTTCAATGACTAGATTAGCTAGGTACTTAGAGGATCATTCTAAATCATTTGACTACTTAGTGATGAATTCTTTGATCATGGAGACCTAGGAAACAAGAAAACAAAAAGTACACAATGGATTTTAGTCAAGTTTTTCTCCCTAATACTTTTATTGTAATATTGGCCAAGTGATATAAAAAGAATTTTGAGGATGTTAAGACTTATCATTTTAGGTCATTTTCAAGGATTAATTTAACTATGTATACTATAAGCATATAATATTAAAAACATGCTTTTAGTAAAAGCAAGTAAATGTGCAATTAATCTTGGAATAATGATACATGATGAGCAGTATTGCTTGGTTTTTAATTTTATTTTTGGCTTTTAAAAAATGTATAATTGTTTTAGTTTTTCAAAACAATCACAAAAGATATTCATTGAAGGTTATGTATTGTGATATAATTTTAACTTGTATAGAAAAGAAATTCCTTCTCTTTAGATGGTGTTTGCTATAGTTAATAGAATCTTGCTTATGTTTGAAAAGAATAAATATGAAAAGCAAAAAACAAGTTATGTCCGGTTAGAATAGTTTGTATAAGGAAGAAAGTTGATCATTATAGGCTGGAGTTTTATAAATCTCTGTCTTCTCTAACCCTTACCTTTCAAATTTTCTTCCCCTATCCTCAAATATGATGTGTTTCATAATCACTATCTTTAATTTTACAGTTACGGAGAAAATTCTTGCAACATGTGAAGGAGAGAAATAACAAAAAGTATTCCAACTACTTTACTTCCACAGATCCTAATCTCTACCTCACTGCACAGAAGTATTTAAACTCATACTTTGACCTTGGAAAAAGATCTGGATCCATGCTGTTACAAAACACTTTGAGAACTTAAACCTTACAAAAAATGAAATCAGTAAAATCATCTCTTGGATAGCTTTTTAGCCCCTGTTCTGTCCCTTTCTATTAGGTAGCATGCCTCATTGATTCTTTCTCGGCCTATGTTCCCTTCTGTGTATTCTGTGTCTCTGAGTATCTATTTTTTCTGTCTCTCCATCTATGTTTCTGTACTTGTACTGTTTCTGACTTGTCTTTCTCTCTCAAGTTCCCATTCACAAAAATGTTCTCAGAAATCAGGAGGAAAACACAACTATGAATGATCACAACTTTTTCTGACATTGAAAAAATAAAATATTAATAAAAATTTAAAGAACTGAAATAAATGTTGAAATGGGCACTCATCTATTTCTCCCTGAAAGACAGAAGAGTAGACAAGAAAGGACAAGCAGAAATCATTTCTGTTATTGTTCTTGGAAAATTCACACGTCTACAATATCTTCCTTTTCTCAGTTCAGTTAGGCATTCCTATTAAGGTTTAACTTTGTAATTGAAATAGAGGCAGTGCAAGTAATGGTGGCTATGGCAGCAACTTTTCACTATCTCTCTCCTATTTTCCCACTTTTCACACACTCAAATCAAATTTTTCATTTTATTGCAAAAGAAAATGAGAACTCTATAGAAACCTCTGTGACCTTGGATAATTTTGCACTTTTTTTTTTTTTTTTTTTTGTCTTTCCAATCTCCCCTTCTGGGGACAATCACTGATTCATTATTTCCAAGTCTTTGCAGACGTATGTTGGGGATTTCACTTTTGCCAACAGAAACTGTTCACTAATACTCTCTGACAAAGAAATTAATCAAAAATTAATTTGATTACCTACCATGTTCCAGATTTTGCTATAAGAAACAGGAAAGTCTTTTAAAAGATTTATTTCACTATTTGAACAATAATTCTATCTTGAATTTATGTAGTATGGTAAGTGAGTTCCTTCCTAAGATCAACATTCCAGGAAGTGTCCAGACATCTATTCTTGCTTCTCTTTGGGCTTCATTCCTGACTCTGTGGAGTTTTCCATCTTGCTCCAAATTTCCAGCTCCCATTTATGTGGTGTACATTCAAAGGGAAATTCCTTAAATGTAGAGGCTCCTTTAAAAAAAATTAATTTGTATTTGTTTTTCTAAATCTTTAGTACCATGTGTGATAAAGTAAGGAAAAGAGATGAAAAAGAAACTCAAAGAACAATACCAACAAAGAACAAACAAAATACATGTTCTCTGTTTTCATTGTACCTAGGAGAAGTAACAACATTTACATATATACTTATATTATATTTTTATTATATTATTTTATATTACAAATATGTGTATTGTTATATTATATAAAGAATTCACATATGGTGAGCACCTTGGGGGATTTGTGTTTAGTCATATTTAATGCTTCATGACTACAATATTATAATGTTGTCCAAGGAGTTTTCTTGGCAAAAATCTTGGAGTGGTTTGCCATTTTCTATGCAAGCAAATTAAGGGAAATAGTAGTTAAGTGATTTGTCCAGGATCACACAGATAGCAAGTATCTGAAGCCAGATTTGAATTCGGCTTTTTCTGACTTTAGACCCAGGTTTGTACCTACTGAGCTAACTGATTGCCTAGGTGGAATACAAAGTACCTACTTTGATACCTATTAGATTAGGTTAAAAAACAAATCCTTTATATCTGAGAAAATTTAGGGAGGATTCATGGATGAACTTGATTAGACATGGGGAACTTGAACTTTTTCATTAAGGAGGCAATATTAAGGTCCAGATAACAAAATAAGCAAAAGTGAGGAGGTAGAAAAGTACATGGTATATTCAGAAAATTTTCCTCTTTATTTTCCTCCTAACTATAATATTGATCTATTAATGGTTATTTATTATTTCAGTTTGGGTAGAACATAGAATATTAGGATGAGCATGATTTTTTGTATGACATTCCTATGACTCAGGCAGGTTAAGTGTTCATTAGATAATTATTATGTGTCTACATCTGGCAATATAGCAGATGCTATATTGATTATATATATATATATTATATATATAAATTCTTCTCACAGTATATTGTATGCATCTCCTGTCCCATAAATGACATAGAATAAGGAAAAAAATGGATGCACATTTAATGTTTATGTGTGCATATTTGTGCATGTGCATAAACACAGATACCTATACTTGCATGCAAATATGGTTGGTGAGGGTAGAGGAGAACTTTTGGTTTCACTGCCCTATGGTATAGATAAATTTACTTATTAGTATCAGTGACTAATGAACTGACAGCAAAGGATTTTAAACTCATAATTTAAAATACTTTTTTGGAGGAAGACAGTTTATGATAAGGAGTAAAACAGAAGAAAAAGAAAATTGTCAAAGAAAGTGAGAATTGGAAGTCAGGAAATATTTGGCAGAATGAATAGTAGAGCATATAATTTAATATGTGAATTCAGTTTCAAAACATCTGAGTCATATTTAATTATACCTTTGACTTTCACCTTCCCACTGATTTCTTTTCTTCCTATTTCACTCTTAATTTTCTTATTTGCTAAGTCATCATGTAGTATAGATCAGTGTCTGATATATGGTAGGTGCTTAATAAATGCTGATTTGTTGACTGGTAAATATTAGTTCCATAAAATGGAACTAAATAAGTTTTTCATAGTACCTTGAGTCAATGTATCTTACTAAACTAGAGTAATTCCACTCACATTTAAGAGATTATTCTTTTATTTGCTGAAAGATGCTTTCATTTATATAAAAAATATTTTAATATGAGAGCAGGCATTAGGATTTGGGATTCTATCAGCATTAATATTTAGAACTGGTGCATTTTTTTAATCCTACTTTGGTTGTGTTTTCTTTTTATGTTAGACTGACTTGAATATGAAACATTGACTTAGGCCCTTCAATGAAATAACTATATTAAATATTGAATTTGAGGAATACATCATGTTCAGGTCTGTGGGCTAAAACAATAAACAATTCTTGTATTGCAGAAGCATGCAATTTAATAGGCAAAATATGATTACATATGCATTTGAAGACAAAAATCTTCTAAGTGCAAAGGAAGGATCATGTATCATTCTTAAGAAATTTGATAGAAACATACTTTTCAGTCAGGGGGCTTATGGAAGTCGATGGAGGAATGGCATTTTAGTTAGGATCAAATTTTTAATGGATTATATTATGGAAAGAAGGGTAGAAGAGTTTGTCTATTTGATGGATAGGGATTAGTGTTAACAAGGGTAGGCATATGGAAAATAACAGGATGAGAACAGAAAATTTTTATTTGTTTGACTTTTTTTACTAGTATAGATATTTATTCTAGGAAAATTTCATGTTATATTCCAAGAAGATTCCATAGTTGAGTAGCATTTAAAATCTTTAAAAACCTTGACCTATCAATAAAAAAAAAAAACACTCATAAGAATTTTCCTTTTTGAATCTAGGAAAAATAAATTAATAAGCCATCTGTCTTTTCTAAGGTAACTAATTTTTCATTTCATTTGTTACTACATAAGTTGCATAAATAAAGCTGTGGAAGCAACTAGGTTAAGCATATGAAAACATTTTATAAACTAATCACTGTATAAATATTTAATAAAAATTAACCACAAATTGAAATACCACAATCACAAGAATAATAAGTAGGGCTTTTGAAATAGAATGATAAGGAAACAAAAAAGTTTCCCAATTATTCTAATTCTTCTCCTGAATAATCGTTATCCTATAACAATTTCTTGAAATTTTATTAAAATGGGAATTCCTCTTTGTGACTTAGGAAAAGATAAGATAGATGTTGAATAAAATTCAATGCAAGTGACTAAAAAATAGAACATCCAATTTTCAAGAAAAAAGGATCAAGTACTCAAAAAAGTAGATTTCTGAACTTTCCAGTGACACATAAAGAAAACATTCAATTTTCTTCAACTATTTGAGTTGATTCTTCAGTGAATGAAGTGTAAGAGAGTGGCCTGATTCTTGAAAGCTTACTTTTTTTAAAGTATGTGATGTCTTTTGCCATTGTATATATAACAATCTTTCTGGGTTCACTCCAAATTGCCCTTGAACTAATAATGGGTTACAGACCGAGAGTGGCTGCTACTTTGGATTCAAAGGGAAACCCTGTGGGTGGCTACTTCTAACACTTTAACTTTCTGAGCCCCAATCCCCTATAGTGTGTGTCCCATTAAGAGTAATTAGCTTTTTGTAAAGGGATTTACTGATTTAGTACAAAACATTGCCCAACCCCTCACCAAAAATAAAAGGAGCCAAGAGCAGAATGGGCTCAAACTTAGCATGCAAAAGTGATTAAGGATGTGTGTGTGTGTAAATAACTCAAAAATTTTGATGCTGGAAGTCAGTTCTCCCTTCTTAGAATTTGCACTCAGCTTCTGTTATATGCAGCTCTCTGCTGGATAGGCCATTTAACTGACTTCTGAGGATTTCCTACTTTCCTAGATCAATATTCAGCACTTCTCTCTGTCAGAAGAAGTCCCATTCTACTAAGCTGCCTTCAGGTGACTATCTTTCTACATTTATCTGTCTTCAATGTGTCTTTCTGATCTACTACTTGCTTCCCCTACCAATAGATACTGCTGCTCTGGAGACACCATAGCTGCTGCCTCTGACACCTCTCAGGATTTTTGCAACTTGCTGGCTCATTTTCAATGCTCCTAGCATTCACTAAGGAATACTTGTTTTCCAAGTATCAGTAGATAGCAATGAAAGAGATAGACTTATAGAGAGAGAGAGAAAGAGTTAAAGATAGACACACACATACACACACACACACAGACAGACATAGCCCTATGTTAAGACTTTTATGGAGACCTGTGTGGGAGGTAAGGCAGCTGATCATCCTTCACCCAACTCTTGGGACTAAATCAAAATAGTCCTATGTTTCACAGCTTAAAAGTAAGAGCTTCTAAAGCCCAGTAGCTTGCTTTTATATACTCCCTAAAATCATCAATTCTTCTAACTCTAGTTAGAAAGCTATTCATCATCATTCAGTTGCATTGTGAATTGTGAAGATTATTATTAGTATTAAAAGATTATTTCAGTGTTTAAAATCTTTCTTCACAACAATACTATAAAATAGATAGTATGAAGATTATTTCTACTTTACAGATGATCAGTTAGAGAAAATCGTTGAATGTTTTTGAACATAGCATGCTTCTATCTGGATGTGAACAACCTTATCCTCCACTTTCTCTCTCCCCCCCCCCCCAATTCTGGGAAACTTGCAGCATAAATTCAAAAGAAGATAATGATGTGAAATTATTTACAAAGATTTAAAGATAAAAGAAATATTGTACACAGCCCAAAAAAGAATTTCTGGAATAGCTTTAGAAAGAGATTAAAAAAAACCCAAAAATTAAAAAATCAAATAAGAGGGATAGAGGGAAATGGGAAAAGAAATGAGATCCATGCAAGAAAAATATGAAAACAGGACTAATATCTTGATTTTTTTTTAAAAAAGCACTAAAGAGAATAACTTCTTAAAAAGCAGAATTAAGTATAAAATTTAAGTCTTAGCTCTGCAACTTACTAGGTATGCATCTTTGACCTCGCTGAAGAAAATATTTATTTTTTCCTGAAATTATCTTTATTATTTCCACAATTACATTCCATCAGTCTTGTACCATGACTTCTTTCGTCATTCCTCAGTTGATGCACATACCTTCAAATTCTAATTCTTCTTCACCACAAAAAACTGCTATAAATGTTTTACATATAGGTCATTTTTTTTCTTTCATCTTTAGAGTGCAGAAAGTTAGTTCTTTAGATGACAGACCCTCAGTGCTTCCCTATATTGCCAACATTTCAACAGACATTTATTAAATACTTATGTATTAAGTACCTAGATTTGTATTCCAATCACTGTTTTAGAAGTGAGCTTAAACAAATGAAGAATGCCATTATCCCTTGACCTTGAGCTGTTTAAATTCTAATGGGGGGTATAGCATGCAGAAATAATGATATCAAAATAAGAGTATAAGTGTCAAGGTGCTCTTGGAAAATTTGAGGAAGGAAATAACATGGTCAGCTGGGGATATCAAGGAAACTTCACAAAGCAGATGACACTCAAAGGAAAAGAAGAATTTAACAAACAAGGAAGAAAAGAAGTGCTGTAGTTGAAGCATAACATTCATTATCTGAACAAATTTTTGGAGATGAGGACAAAGGTACAGATAGAAGTTTACTTTTTTTTTGGAAGAAGAGTAAAGGGGTATAAGTCTGAAAGATTGATTTACTTCAATTTGTGGAAGCTCTTAAATCATTATAGTATTTCTGAGATGATACCCTTGATATACCAATAATTATTCCAAATAGCATTAGTGTGAACACTCTTAACTTTTCATTATTATTACATTTATTATTTACAATTGCAGTGCATAATTTGCTCTGCATATGTTTCCTCATGTTTTATGGGGTAGATGATATAAATATCATTATTTTGGCAAGTAAGAGAAATGATAGTTTGAAGCAACTTGCCAAAAGATGCATACCTAGTAAGTTTCAGAGCTAAGAGTTAAATGCAGAGTTTTTGACTACATGCTAAGCTTTTTTTCTACACAGTTATGCTGTAACAGCAATGTCATATTGTAATGAACATTAGTAAAACATTATTCATTTTATATATTATTACAATGACATTTCTAATGGAGATTGTTAGTCACATCATACTTTTACATTACCTATTTTTGAGTTCTAAAAGGAAAGAAATGTGCTCAGTATTTTAAAAATACTTTCAAAGCCATTACATATCAAAAATGGACAATCAAATGCAAATCAATAACTTTGAATTCAACATGAACCTTCTTTGAAGTTACTTTAAGCCATGCAAGGATAATTGACACAGTCAATAATCTACTCAATTCCTAAAAAAATTAAAAACAAAAACAAAATTGAATAATCTTTTTTTTTTAACCCCTCCACTCCCTAGCAACAGTTTGGAATTCATTCAGTATTTAGTCAAGGAGATTAATTGCAAAGAGAAGTACAAGTGAAAATTTAACATCACTTTGGTTAAGAAAGTAAATTTGTATTTGTCCCTTTGAATTTAATATTAAAATAAATTACTTAAAAGCAAACAACAACAAAAATAATATGGCCAGAGAGTCGGAGTGCATATAGATCATATAGTTCTCCCTTTTGATATTTTGCAAGGCAATTTAGAATTAGGAGGAAAAAAAACAGCTTCTAGTCATAGATCTGCCATTCGCTCTTTCTGAGATATTTGGTAAATAATTTCCTCTCTTTTGGCCTTGGCTTTCTCATCTGTAATATAAAAGTTTGAGTATAATATCCTTAAGGTCTCTTTCAGCTTGAAATTCTAGGATTTTATAGCTTGGAGAATGAGTTCAGGAAGATGTGCTCATAACATTTCCATTTTCCCTATGACTTTATTTCTCTTGCTTCTTCCAAGTCTCAGTTCTGAGACTATTTCTATGGATATAAACAAATCAAACTCTCTAGGACTCAGTTTCCCCATATAAAGGAATTATGTAAAAACTATATAGTTTCTTCTAATTCCCATATTATCTTTTTGAAGCCAGTTACTACTTTTACTGTTATATCTCCTATTCTCTAGACAAATATTCCAATTCTTTCACATCTCTTTACAGATCAATGCCAACTTTCACTGATTTATTGATTTATGTCCTTTTAGAAATGCCACTTATTTCTGGTATAATAAAACCAGGAATAAATGCAAAAAAACCCTACTTATGATCCAGATCCTTTAATTCTATTAGTATAACAGATTATTATGTGAGTAAATTTAGGATGGTTTGGACTCACTTGTTTTGTATCATTTACTTGATCAGAGTCAAACCTCATCAACTCTAGGAAACATGAGGCATGTGGCCAAGGAAAAAAAGTTTTCCCTGTGATTTTTGAATATGCTCTTTAGAAAGTGATAAAAGCTTCAACTGTGTCCCCAAGAATCGAAAGAAAAAATAGACAAATTTTTGAAAAAAAAAATCCATAGGAACCCATAGCTGAATAGATGTGGGGAAGTAGTCAGAGATGATGCTCAGGTTTTTTAGCTTGGAGAAAGAACTGCAGAATTGAAATAAGGATCTCAGAATAGGGAATAATTTTTAAAGAGCAGAAGATCAATAGAAAAATAAAGGGAAATGTTAGGATCAAGACAGATGCCATTATTAAAGCCGTTTTATATGTAACCTAAATTTGACAAAGCTCTTTTGTAATCCAGGTGATAGAAAGCTGAGTCAACCCTATAGTTAAGATTTTTATTTTCTGCGGTTTCAAAACTAACCTGAAAAAAATGGATTTTCAAGGAAAAATATACCTAAACAACTACTTGAAGTAAATATATCATCATTCTCTGGGGGCAAGATTAAAGACAGACTTTTTATTTTGCAGCTCATGGCTTAATCATCTAAAAGATGTAATGTAAATACTTACTTAACAGTAACTTTGCCTTGTCCTTGAATTGCATATTTCCCACTAATATAAATTGGTTTGCTTTGATGTTTTCCCAAGAAAATCTCTCTTTCCTCTCTGATGACATCTGAATTATTGAAAGATTGTTTCCTGACTGAAAAACTCAGAGAATGTTGGAAGGAATCTAAATCTATTTCAAGCTATATAAATAATTCATAAGCATTTCTTTTCCCTGGTTGTGGGAATGCTGCTGGTTATTTACAACTCATTCAAAGAAGAAAGAGATGGGGTGGGAAGTAGAGTAGGGAAACTTATTAACATTGGCCTGTTATTGGAAAAAGCCAGTAATTGATTTTTTTAGTGATTAATTCAACATGTATTTATAAAGAAATGAGCTGGAGTTTTCCTATTTTATTTCCAAAGGTTTTATCTGGTCTTCCTCCCCACCCCTCCATTGAATTGTGAACTACTTCAAAGAAGTAAACATTCATCCAGGGAATTATGTTGTAGATGCTATTTAAAAATTAGGAGGAAGGGAAGTTACAAAACCCCAGTGCTTTTAGGCAAAATCACCACCTCCAACATATATAATATTTAGATTTTGAAGGCAAAGGGAAAAATCATGTTTTATAAAAATCCCAAATAATTCTAAATCAGAAGATTTTCACTTTTTTTAATTATAGAAGAAAAGTAATTGATTAGGTTTTAAAAATGCTTTCTTCTGTTCTATGAGCCCTGAGCACTATTGTAATCTGAACATCTAATGGAGAAGAGCAAGCAGATTTAAGTAGAGGAAAAGTTTCTTTAGTTCAGTAACAAAAGATGAAAAGATAATGCATATAAAATTATCTTATTTTAATATGCTGACATTGGTTGAACTGTACTCTTCAAGCAACCAGAAATCTTATTTAAGGAAAACAAATAATGAAATACCATTCTAAAACAGCACAAATCACTTCAGTATTTTACATGGGTCATATCTGAAGTTTCAAATGTACTGGATCATGATGCCACAGTGCGGGTAAATAAAGACAAATTTGATAAAGTCCCTTTAAGGAGCATCAAATTTAGCATAAAGATTAGTAAAAGTTCACATTTTTATATAGAACTTTTAACGTTTTTCTTACAATAATCTTGTGAGGTAGGTAGTATAATTATATTCACCCCACTTTTTTTTTAACAGATAAGATATGAAGGCTCTGAGAGATGATGTGATTTGCTTATCATAAAATAACTGGTCAGCATTTGGGCCAGGATTGAAAACAAGATATTTGCCCTTATGAGTACTTTCTTTATCACAGTAGGCTGCAATACTAACTATATCATAGTAAGATCTCTTTAATGAAACACAGAACTTCATGATTCCCTTCTTCCCCATTCTATCCTGGACTCCATTAATCCTATATCACAATTATGATGGTAACACAAAATTCAGCCTTCCTATCATCTTGATCCATTACCCCACTGCTAAGATGAGTTTCAGACAAACTTTAGGAATGTCCTACGATAGTTTTCTGATTATAGGGTGGCAAATTTACATTTAAACATCCTTAAAATTATTTGCTACTGACCATCTAGCAAGCCACATTTCAGATTCATTAATTTTGAAATACTTATCAAGAATTTAATACACGGAAAATTCAAAAGATTAGTAAATTAATAAAGTTGTGAGAGTAGGATGAGGAGATATGGTTTCAAATTCTGCACCTGATATTTTATACATTGTGTGACTCTTGGAAAATTAGTTCATGACTAAACTTCAATTTCCTCATCTGTAAAATGAAGCAGTTGGACTACATCACTTCTAAGGTCCCTTCCAGCTCTAAATCTTCAATCCTTTACCAGATTTGGGAGGTAGCTTTTTTTTTATCCTGAATTTAACATAAATCAAATAGTACAAGGATTTTTGTATAAATAGAGAAGGAAAAAAAAGATTGCATATGAAATTGCAGTTCCCATTATGAATAGCATCAAAGCTCATTAGAGACTGTTCTCACAGTTTTCTTTCTTTGACTTTATGTGAAGATTGCGTATTTTAAAATCAATCGGAGTCAGGAATTCAGGTTAGGGGAAAATCCTCAGTTTTTATTCTCAGTGAAGAAAGATCAGAGGTGGAAGGGAATCGGCGAAAGCAATGTGTGCAGCTGAATCAAGAAGCTAGCTAGACCAGCAGCCACAAGACCAGCAGCTAGGAGTATGGAATCCAGGCCCAGTCTCTCCCAGCTTCTCTTCCTGTCTCTCTCTGCCTCCACCCATCAAAATCGTCATTTCATATACAACACATCAGGACTTGCACAGAGAGTGGGCAGGGATCACTCTTTATCCAATCATGTATATTAATAGAGTATAGCCCAATTACTATTTAGCCTCACGTACTTGGGACCTCAGTGCATCAACTCAAACTCAAAATTGTCCTATGTATTTATATAATAGAAAATGTTTGCAAAGGTTTCTTATTTTCCTATTTTTTCAAACAGTTTATGTAATTTTGGAATTAATTACTTTGATTATTTGATAGCATTAATTATTTATACTGAACTTTTCAATTTTTCCTTTAAAACTTTCACCCTTTTAACCTTCTTAATTCATTATTGCTTATTACTGTTGAAAATTCAGCCACCCTCCTAGGACACCATGTTCACAATGTGGGCATCATTCTAGGTGACTTAACAACTCTAACCCCTCTCACACTACCAATCTGTTGCCAAGATTTGTCTAGTTCACCATTACAACATTTTGCAGATATACTCTCCTCTTTTTTTCCTCTGATACTGCCACTATCCTAGTACAACATGTTTTCATCACTTACTGTCATATTATCATCCTCCTAAAAACAAACTCTTAAGGAAAAACAAAAAGAAACAAAAAACCCAACAATTTAAAATATCCTAAGAATAGATGAACCATTCTTTAATATGGCAAACAGTATCTATCTAAAACATAAAGTTATCATTAACACTATAGGCTTTTCTAATAAGATCAGGGAAAAGTAAGAGTGTTCCCTTTTCATTATTAATTTATTTTATAAACTTCCATAAACCAAAATTGTAGCTATAAAACAAGAAAAAATAAATGAAGAAATTAACATATGGAAAGAGAAAATAAAAGTTTCAGTTTTTACAGATGTTATGATTGTTAAACAAGATAATCCTATGGATTCCACTAAAACAATTAAAAATAATTTGAAGAACAATAAAAAGCATATTGATTAATTAAGACAGCATGATAAAATATAAAAATGAAAATTCACAATAAGAAAAATAAATTCCTTTAAAAATAACTACAGAATATA